>NW_010366183.1:841905-867669 GCF_000414095.1 Morus notabilis
TATATATATATATATATATATATAATACTCTTGTTATGGGAAATATGAGCTTTCTATGGTAGAAGTACTCACTGGTAGTGCATGTTTCTTAACGTTAGATTTGATCAAAATCATATCAACTAAATAGTATATCAAACTAACAAGTTCTAAATAGCTATGACGATTCAAAGCAAAACCCTACCGGTAGCTTATTTTTTCAGTATTTGTCCTAAAATTTTTCATGGGATATTATATTTTATAACATAATATATTTGTATGGTAGAAGTACTCACTGGTAGTGCATGTTTCTTAACGTTAGATTTGATCAAAATCATATCAACTAAATAGTATATCAAACTAACAAGTTCTAAATAGCTATGACGATTCAAAGCAAAACCCTACCGGTAGCTTATTTTTTCAGTATTTGTCCTAAAATTTTTCATGGGATATTATATTTTATAACATAATATATTTGGTTATGCAGGGATCGGCCAATTGAGAATAAGGACATAGTGCTTTGGTACACTTTGGGATTTCATCACGTGCCATGTCAAGAGGACTTCCCTATAATGCCCACAGTGTCATCGAGCTTTGATCTAAAGCCCGTTAACTTCTTTGAGAGCAATCCAATTCTTAGAATCCCTCCCAATGTTGAGAAGGACTTGCCTGTTTGCAAATCCTCTTCTTCAGCTTAATTAGAGCTTATAATTTAATCTTGGTCTGTCTTCAATCTTCATGATATCAAGTAGTATTTAATTATAAGACAAGACTTTGTTGTATCTGCTAATTTGTACAAGTATATCTTCAAGAAACTTAATTAATTCCAAGCATCCTATGGAATCTTCACCCTATCTGTGCAGGAAAATTGATGTACGTAATTACCACACTTGTAATGTTTGCTGACGTAACAAGAGATTTGATCTGATATGATATATATATATATATATATACAAATGATAAGTGGAATCCGACTTGTTATCCAAATGTTTTTTTTTTCCCCCACTAAGACCGAATATCAATTGGAAATTTGGATTCATAAGTTTAAATTACTTTAACTTTTTTTTTTTTGTTATAGTGTATTATTTCATAAAAATTTTAATTTCTATTCAAATGAGCATACGGCACCTAAACTTTTTAAATAATTGATGCTTTTTAAATCCAGTCAATTATTGTTGATTTTTTTATCCTAGTACGCTACGCATGCATGATACTTAGCTACTTATTATCGGATAAAATAAATAGAAATAGTAGAAAATATGTCAATTTTGGATCAATCATGTAGGCGATTTTAAGCACGGTGAGTAGGAAGAATAATTTTCCTTTTTAGCAGGTGAAGTTGGTACCATCATAGCGATCGAGTTGGACATTAGGATTGAGGAAAGACGCCATGTTCTTTTCAACCTCCATTGCAGCAACTTAAAACCTTAAAGATTGTTAGAGAATTTGAGTGTAGAGGATGAAAAGAAAGCAAACAATTTATGGGTTCATGACGTATAGGAATACTTTCTTTTAAAGTTTTATTTGCACTCACTTTTGAAAGTGTGCTCATGAGTTTCTAATGCAAATTACCCCTAAGATATAACAAATCATTGAACACAATATCTAGCAATAATATTATATTCCAGAACATCAATTAAGTCTGTAAATTTTCTAGAGAGTTAATAAAGACAGAGGTGTCATTTCATGAATGAACACATCCTCTTTAAATATCACAACCATTCACATAGGTACCTTTTTAATGTAAAGGTATCTCTTCATGGATTAATGCATCTTATTACAATAGTTATATCTATTGCTAATAGATGTTCATATATGTGTGAAAATATATCACCAATGAATATAATAGTTCGAAAAGTTTGAGATCACAAAATAAAAAAACAAACACGTTGTCTGCAGTAATAGGCGCTGCAACAGATTTGTTTTATCCGCTGCAGTGGATTTGGCAGCAACCTCCGAACATGTGGGGCTGTAACAGACCCGTTGTAGGATGCAGTGCGCGGGCAAGCGCTGCAACGTGTATTACTGCTTAGACAACATCTGTTTGGTGCTATCTAACCCGTTGCAACGCATTCCATACGCGTTGCAACGGTTTTACTGCCCAAAAATGTTTTTCAAATGTATTATAAATAGTTTAAAAAATGTGTGATTTAAATTGAAAGGCATATTATAATTTCTCTAACAACCACCGGTTATAATTTTTTTAATGGTTGAAAACTTACTATTTTTATGCTTTATCAAAATTGAAAAACCAAGATGTCACAATTGACTTGTTATGGGTAGAAGAACAAAAATATGTTATAGCGTTGGAAAATTATATTAATAGGATCATCACTAGTGAAATTTTGCGATGTTTGGTTGAAAACTATAATCTACGGTGGCTTGAAAATCAATACTGATGTCACCAACTAGTGAAAATTTTGTTGTTGCTTGAAAAACTAAAATTGCGATGAATATATATAATCAATATACTGACATCACGGCTAATATTCTTTTAATTTTTATGAGGTAATTTTTTTTATTTCTAGAAATAATTCCAAATTGTAAGGAAGAAAAGTAAACCAAATAGTTCTTTTTGATTTTTAAACACAAATCTTATAATATTACTAAACATTTGACTATATTATTTGTTGATAAATTAATGGGTTTGTTTTCCCAAAAGAAAGAAAATGGCTCGTGACTGTTTCTTATGCACATGTAGTCTGACACTTTCTTGAGCTCATTTCTTCTAAGCTTGTAAAAGGCATTGAGATTCGTGGTTCGTTTCACAATTCGAATCACAATTCAAACTTTTTATTAAAGTATTTTTTTTTACGAAAAATTTAAATTTAAATTTTTTTATTATAATATTTTCTCTCACATAAATTTACTTTTTAACTTAAGTTTTCAAACTCGAACGAGTGAAACGAATGGCCTAAGCATCTCTCCCTCAAATATTTTTCGAAATAGGCAGAGAATTGGGACTATATAAATCCGAATCCTTGAAGGCCTTTCCAAAAGAAGAAAAGAGACATCTTAATAGCTGCATCATCCATTAATGGCTGACCTGTTTACACCTTACAATTGAAATAATGTCATTCCTGGGCAAGTTGGCTATAAATGTCTTATCTTCAACCAAAAAGATAATGATTTCGTTCAAAAATCAAAATGGTTACTTTTTTTGTTTTTTTTGCTAGAAAAATCAAAATGGTTACTTGGCTCCATGGGTTTGCCCAGCCCTACACATATTATTTAAGTCACCTTGACAAAACATATTAAAATTTTAGCTAAAGGCAACTCTCTATAAATCACTCAGCTTTCATTTTTTGATCTATCTATTCTATACATAATAGAATATATAATAGAAACATCAGCGAGATTCTCTACGTGGGTTTGCATCATTCTGCTATCTTTTTAACTTTTCTAATTTTGTTTCGTCAGAAAAAAAAGGCCTTTAATCAAGTCCATCAGCCATAGAGATGGAACAAAACGAACTGTTAACGTTTTGATCATGAACAGAACGTTGATCTAATTTATAAGCTCGGTAATAATATTGATTAGCTAGTTATAATTAACAGATAATTGAAAAGCCAATATAACGTATATGAATATAATGCATATATGATTCCTCATGGAAACCAAGAGTTCAAAATATACATGTGACATAAAAATAATATAAAAGTAGATAAATTACATTCCAACATTATTCATAAATCATAATTACATGCATGCTATACATACCAAATCATATATATAGCTCTAAATTTGATAATCTAGGCACAGGAACAGCAACAAGAGGATTCACCTTCTCCAACACAACCCCAAGTTTCTCAGCAGAATCCAACTTTGCCCCACGTGGCAATTCCCACTCAAACAAATGCAGCAACATTGCCAATACGTGCATTAACATCTTCTCACCCAAAGGAAGCCCTGCGCATATTCTCCTACCCGCCCCAAAAGGGATGTACTTCAAATTGTTGCCAAAATAGTCCAACATTTTAGACTGATCATCTTGATCATTATCTTCTTTCAAGAACCTTTTGGGATTAAACTCTGTGGGGTCCTCCCAAAACAGTGGGTCCCTATGCATGGCCCAAACGTTGAGAAAGACCTTGGTGCCCTTGGGAATGGCATATCCACCGACAATGCAAGGCTTTGATGGGGAACGAGGCAGTAGTAATGGCGCTGCCGGGTGTAATCTCAGTGTTTCTTTCACGACAGCGTGGAGATATGTGAGTTTGATTATGTGGGACTCTTCGACACCTTTGTCGTTTCCAACCACTTCTGATAACTCTGATTGGCATTTTCTCATAATGTCCGGATGAAGCATTAGTTCTGTCATGGCCCACTCTACCATTGTGGAGGTTGTGTCGGTCCCACCTATCACTATGTCCTGTAAATGCAAAGTAGATTTATAAATTATTGGATAAGAAGATGACTGCTCATGACCTATGCTCTTGTTAACATCAACTGATATCTGATTACTTTACGTGATAAATTTCAAGTACGACAAAGTAGCCTTAATTAATAGAAGAGACCTTATTCTGTGGACCGGCTTACCGGTAGAGTTAGAAGAATCAATTTATATCATCGTTAAATTTAGTTAAAATTATATTTTTAATATAAATTTAATGATTAAATAACACAAAATTATTGATAATTTATTTTTTTAATGTTACTCCAGAAACTCTCTTAAAAAAAATTCAATGGTAGCATTCATGCCACTTATAGTAATTTCAACCGTTTTTTTAAACGTGTTTATTAAAATACTCCATATTAAAATATGTTTTTCAAAACTATTACTGTTTGTATATTTTTCCTTAGCCTTCTAAATTATTTTCATTTCAAAAGAGTATAAGTTCATGAATATACTTTACATCTAATTATCCAGTACAAATTCTTTTTTAATTTGACCATAGTTAAATATTTTTCCCTACTGTCCTACCAACTATTATTTCTTATTTGTTTGATCTCCAATTTATTTTTCTTTTTCTCAGATGTGTCTTTACTCTTTACTTAAATATTTTTTTTTACTGTCTCTCTATATAATATTGTTATAGCAAAAGCAGTACTCATAAAGTTTTTTTTTTTACTATTTTCTTATATGTATCTGATAATTAATTTTCTTTATGATTTATCTACTAAAATATTTTTTCCTAGAATATGATGTACTTGTCTATACCTATATAATATTTAACTAAAATGTACATTTTGAGTAAAACTTATATTTTAGTCCCTTTATTTTTACCATAAGTCTATAAAACATCTATGTCATTATTACCATAAGCATTGCCTTGATTTCCGGAGGAGAGATCGATCTTCCAGTGTCTTGTTCCTTGTAGTCCAATAGAACCTCCAGAAAATCCTTTGCTCCAGCCTTTTCCTTTGCGTCTAATACTTGGCGTGCTTTCCTTTTCTGATCTATGACAAAGTCGAAAATCCTCTCTAGCCACTTTGACACCTTCTTCATATTCCTCTCCACTCCTTGTATGTCCAACCCAGCTAGAACGGGAAAGAAATCAGAAACATTAGGTTTTCCGAGTAGCGAAACGAGCTGCGATACCGCGGCTCGAAACTCCGCCCCGAGACGCTTTTCCTCCTCGCCGTCGAGCGTGCCACCCCAAAACATTCTCGTTATCATGTTGATCACGGTAAGAAAAGCCAGTTCACCTAAGTTAATTGGTTTGCCAGCGTTCCCATACACATGTCTAACACTCTTCTTGAGCTCATTTCTTCTAAGCTCGTAAAAGGCATTGAGATTCTCATTACTAAGCATCTCTCGCACAAATATTTTGCGCAACAAACGCCATTGAGGACCGTAAGGAGCGAACGCAATGTCGTTTCCACCGAAAGAGAAGGCCAAAGAAGCAATACTAGGGTTGCGGTTGGCAAAAACAATGTCTTGGTGACGCACCACTTGTTCTACTAAAGATGGAGAGCTTATAATGACGCAGAGTCTGCGGCCAATGGAGAGCTTGTAGATTGGGCCGTAAACTTGGGCCAGCTCCATGAACATCCGGTGGAGGTCCGGCCCAAGGTAAGGGAGGTAACCCAGCAGTGGAAAGCCTTTAGGCCCGGGAGGCAACTCCAACATTCTGTGTGTCTGATCATGTCGTCTCAGCCTAATTTTGAGCAGCCAAAGCAATGCCAAAAAGGCGCTACAGGAAAGTGCAATGGCGGCGAGCCAAGAAAAATTGTGTTCGCCCGCCAAGTCCCTAACATCAAAAAAAGACATGATGTTTTATGATTGACGTACAAATACTCTTTTTGCCGTATACAGAAAGAAAATAGTACTACTCCTATTTAGGACCGGAATAATGCTTAAGAACTTGTTATAGCATAAGAAGAGATAGCTCAGCCATTTACTCTGGGGAATTATGTTCGTGTGTGTGTACATGTGTGTGTCACACTCACATATATATATATATATATATATATATTTATGATCTAATATAAAGGAAAAATTCCAGCTGTCTCCGAGGGACAGATGAATCAGTTTTATTTATTTATTTATTTTTTCGGCTGAATAAATGGTGATGCTTTAAAGCATATGAAGACAAGCTAATATCCACAGAGTTTTGGCCGCAAGGTTAGATTTCAAATTGATATAGTGACTCGGCACGTTTTTAATAGATCGGGCAAAAATCTAAATTACACGTTCATTGTATCTGCTCTACATGTGAATCATGCCTCCTTTTGTCAGTGTTTAATAATGGATCGAGATCGAATCACTATTAATCATTGTTATTTATCGATTATAAGATAAGATTTGTTATAAAGATGAATCAATGTAATCATAATAATAGCAAAAGTAAATAAAGTGATGCATCTAACTGGAGGGGGAAACAAAATTATAAATCAAGGACAAAACACACGCACAAACACACATATATACATATATTATATATACATATATAATGAGGTGATCACATTGATAACGGGATCAAATGCTACTCATAAAGCTCTAGATTACATAATCTGGGTGTTGGAATGGCAATTAAAGGATCCAGTTTCTTCAATACAATCCCAAATTTTTCCGACAACTCGAGCTTTGTCCCTGGCGGCAATTTCCACTCAAATGAATGCAAGAAAGAAGCTATCACATAAATTAGCATCCTCTCCACTATGGGAAGCCCTGCACAAACTCTTCTTCCGGATCCAAACGGTAGAAAATGGAAATTATTTCCTGAATAATCAAATTTGCTAGCCTCATCCCGACTTATGAATCTTTCCGGTCTAAATTCCAAAGGATTTTCCCAATAACTAGGGTCTCTTTGTATGGCACCAATGTTTAGAAGAACCCTAGCATTTTTGGGCACATTTTACCCGCCAATAGTGGTGGTTAGGCTGGGAAGACGTGGCAGAAGAAACGGCAATGGTGGATGCAAACGAAGCGTTTCTTTTATAACTGCGTTTAGATAGATCAATTGGGACAAATGAGACTCTTCTACAATGTTGTTTAACCCCACAACTTGTGTTAATTCCTCTTTTACTTTATTCATTATTTCTGGATGCTGCCATTGTCCATTCCACAGTTGTTGTGGTCGTGTCAGTTCCACCTATCACAATGTCCTAGTGAGCAAGAGAACAATATTAAGTTATTACAATAAGGAAATAATAATGAGTATTAAGTATAATTTCTTTTAGTATGTTTCTAGGAACCTATCTGTCAATTGATTTAGTTGTGAGTTTTTTGACACATCACCACATGAATTAGACGGAGCTGTTAAGTGCGATACGTTATAAATAAGTATACACATTATCATTTGAGTAATGTATGTATATGACACATCACCATTTAAAGTAAACACCTTTTTATCAGATTATTTATTTATTACATTTTTCCTTAATTATAATAAGTACCCAATGTTCTTATCGTTTTTAAATTTCACTCCATAATGCTGTGAAAGGCATAAACGACATGTTATTTGAAGAATGAAAACAATTTGTCGTCTCTTAATTTTCTAAACGACATGTCGTTTTATTTTAATGTTGTTTATCCTCAAAATAAAACAACATTCTGTTCAGAACTTCTCTTGAGAAAAAAAAGTGTCATTTTTATTACGATGTCGTTTATTAATGGGTATTCAACTGATGACATGTCGTTATTTACACTGTCGTTTCTTTAAAGGATTGAAAAAAAAAAAAAATTGTAAAAGATAGAATACATGAATATTATGTTAGTTTACCAATTATACGTCTTCCATAAAAAAAAAAAAAAAAAAAAAAAAAAAAATAAATATCACTGAGAGAGGGCTCTAAAAATCATACGTACCGTGAGCAAGGCCTTAAGTTGGTCCATGCTAATTGACGTCGATTCATCTCCATTCTCATGAAGCTCCAACAAGAACTGCAAAAAGCCCCTTTCTTCATCACCATTAATATTATCCTTATTAGATTCAGCCTTTGCATTCCTAGCGGCCTGTTGAATGGCAGAGTCAAGAAGCTTTTCAAACACACGAACAATCTTCTTTGTTTCCCTCTCTACCCCTCGTAAATCCAACCATGCCAGGGAAGGGAACAAGTCCGAAATGTTCGACTTCCCGATCAGCTCCATAAGCTGCGTCGCCGCTTTCCGGATTTCCGCTATGTCGATGGCTCCGCCGGCCTCCTGATAACCTCCCGGCCGCCTCGAGGCGCCGCACAACATGCTCGTGGAGGCGTTGATGACCGTCAGAAAAGCCAAACTCCCGATGTCAATTGGGGTGTTGGCTTTTTCATAGATTTGCATTATAGACTTGTGAACCTCTTCTCTTCTCAGGCCGTACAAGTTGTCCAGGATGGTGTTGCTTATCATCTCCCGCACGAAGATCTAGCAATCAATTATGTGATATTCTTAAGTGGAGTATATATCGTATAGAACAAATATAAAAGAAATCATATTTGCGACAACTTAACTAAGTTTCCGGGGAATTATGAATGAATAAATGAATGAGTAAATTAGTCTTCTCTTCGTAATTATATATCATACATTTCAATGTAAAGACTAGTGATCAAGATACAAAAATAAATCACTATTTGCAGCCTATCAAAATAATAAAAGTAAAATTCACCATTACTATGAAAGTGAATGAAAGAAGGAATGAGATGAGCAATTGAGGAAACTGATAGTCAGATCTTATGTCCCTATTTCCTTGTTCTTCCACCATTATTTTTTATGTTTTCTAAATTTATCGACTTGGCTACGTAAATAAGAACTAAATATTACAACTATTTAGAAACTAAATGAACTATCAAAATTTAATAATTGATGAGAAAAAGGCTGTAGATATTACTAAAAGAGGATGAAAAAGAAACAGATTACGCAGTAAATTAATGATAAATACGATTAATTTAATTTAAACAACCTTTCCCCTAAAAAAAAAATATGAAATCTGCTTGAAAGTCGTGGATATTATTACTTTGACTAAGAATTTATATTATTAGTCATAAAATTTAAGGTATTTCATCTTTTTTTTTTGCATGTTATCGGAAAAATCATGAGGTATACCTTTTTTTTTAAAATATTTGTTTATAGAAAAATTATGGGGTTTACTTGAGCCATATGGTTTTGAGTTGTAACATGTAATTTACCTTGCGCAACTTTTTCCATTGTGGACCGTAGGGTGAAAAGACTATGTCGTTTCCTCCGTACGTGCAGACGAGGGTGGAGACGACAGGATCTCGGTTCGCAAACACGGTGTCATGGTCACGAACCACTTCTTTCACCATCGACGGCGAACTGATTACTATGCACAGCTTGCTTCCGAGCCACATCTTGTATATTGGACCGTAGACACTAGCCAGTTTCGAAAATTCATGGTTAAGATCGGCCCCTAGGAAGGGAAGGTATCCGACGAGAGGCAAGCCGCGGGGCCCCGGCGGCAGCGGCGGGGGTGGCGGCGGCTTAGCAACGCCTGAGTTCTTGGCGGTCCACAGCCGCCGGAGCAACATTGCTGCGAAAGCCGAAATGAGAAGGGTGAGAATTGCCCCGGTGATTCCATGTTCGAAATGATATTTTCTAGTACTGTCCAACCCATTACCAGACCACATTGCAAAAGAGACTATAGAACTTGTCATGTTATAGCCTTCTAAAATTTGCTTTAATTTAAGGAGATGAGCTTGTGAAGACTGTTACTCAGCTAATTATAGAATTCTGAGTGTACTACTTTCGGTTGTTCAATAACTGTGGTAGGTAATTTTCAGTAAAAAAAAAGGCAAGTAATGTAAAGTATAAATTACGAAAAAAAAAAAAAAAACGATTTCGTGACATTACATAGTTTGTTTTAGGGGAAGTATATACTTTTGGATATTCGATGGGGTGTCGTTTACAAATAACCCTCTTTCTATCCTGTCTTATCTAGAGCTGAAAATTTGTGTTACCGTGTCGTGTTAATCTTCTCAGTTGACATGATAAGACCTGATATTTATTATTTGTATCGAAATACAAAATTCAAACACGACCTGTATATTAGCGAGTTGACACGACACGATACGACATGACTAACCCGTTTATTAAACAAGTCATAATAGTGTCGTGTCAACCTGTTTCTAATAACTCATTTATTAACCGGTTTATAAAATGAGTGATAATAAGGTCGTGTCAACCTATTTCTCAACCTGTTTTTCTTTTTAAAAAAATATAGATAACAAACAGGTTGTAATTGTGTTGTGTATTCGTGTTGCCTCAATATGACACGTTTAATAAACGGGTTACGGCGGGTCAATTACAAGTTGATGGGTCAACTTGAAAATGACACGCTATTTAATCATGTTTCACGGGTTCGACTTAATTTTGATCCAAACTTATTTATAATAAACACAAATCCACTAACTTCGTGCGAGTTTCAAATTATATCTTCGTGTTGCTACTCATATTATCAGCCCTAATCTTATCTATAATTTTCTTCACGGTTTAGAAATGATTAATTGAAGATTTTTGTAGAAAATTAGGGGTGGAAAATGGTTGAGTACTGGACTTTGGAATCAATGTAAGTCTGCAAGACGAAGCATTCAAAAAAGGAAAAGGAAATGAATTTCTTTCGTCCCTTTCATGTCAGAAAATATCTAGCTCTTTTTTCTTCTGTCTTCTACCTTTTTTTTTTTTTCTAAATGAGCAATTAATTAAACTTTAGACCGCAATATTTTATAAATTTACCATATTAGATTAAACCTTCAATTAATGATCTAACAAATCTCCCATAATTTATACTTCTAGTTAATCCTATATTTATCTTAAAAAATTCTACAATTATTGTATAGTACTTGTGAAATCAACTCACGATGACTTTTTATATTTGGATGCTTTATCTATTTGATTTGTAAACACATCTACCAAAAAAAAAAAAATTGATTTAAGGACACTTTCTTTTCTTCTTTTTTTAACAACTTTTTTATTTATTAAAAAATCAATTCATGTTTTGGTTTCTAATTTTTCAATACATTTTTTGGTTATTTATATGGATAATACTTTAATAAGCTATGAAAAATGCCATTAGTAAAATATAACTTTTGATAATCACATTTTTATTTCGTTCAATTATTGTACTCTTTTATTCTTTTTCTTAGAATTCTTCTAATTATATATTTGTCTTTCTAAATAAATATTGTGTTGAATTTGGAGGGGCATTTTCTCGTCGGGGAGATTAAAAAAAAAAAAGTAAATTTAATCTAAAATTTTTAGTTAAAATCATACATGATTTGTCTTTTCCATAGTGCCCCAGTGCAAATTGCAGAGACTTTTTTATTTTTTATTTTTTATTTTTCCAAAAACATGGCTGAGATAATTTCAACACTGTGGGCAACTATTTGTGAATGTTACTCCGCAGATTGGACGAAATTAACCTGAGTGGTTCGCAACGATATATGTAGGTTAATTTCCTCTACAAATGACAACTGTTGTAATATCTCTCACAAAGAATAATAATAATAATAAATAAAAAATAAAGAAAACTAGAAGCTCCTTTTGTTGCTGAAAATATGTAGTCGATCGGTTTTAGATGTTTAGTTCTTTAAAAAAAAATCTGACAAATTTATACGTTCATATATATATATATATAATGTTTGTACATATATCGGTTCATTAATTTATTTAAAATGTGTTTTATTTCGAGATCATATGGTCCCCTTTTTTTAACACTCTTCTTGATGGCGTTGGATCCAGATCTTTGGCTGGTATCTGTGATATTATAATTCTAGATTTATTAAACATAGAAGATAAAACTTAAAAGAACATTTGAGAACTTGAAAAAAAAAAAAAAAAAAAAGACTGATCTGAATAAGGAAAAGAACAAATTTCCGGATGTGTGGTATATATTGGCCTGTCGGCCGGAACTCTTGAAGAAAATTAAAATAAAAATTCTGAAGCTCATAAAGGGTTTTCTTTTGCCATATTTTGTTAATCTTCAACTGAAAAAAAAAAGATAGTCAATAAATTATACCTACGGAGTACGTATGCTTTGAAATACTAATACTGAAAAACATGTGATATCTTATTGAGAATATATACAAATATAGATATTAATATACACATTATATATATATGTGTGTGTGTGTGTGTGTGTGTGTGTCTGTGTGTGTGTGTGTCTCTGAGTGTGTTTCAAGCATGAAGTGGATCCAAATCAGCTAGTAACCTAATGTCCAAAACAGAAGTAAAAGCTGATTCCCCTTATATATATATATATATATATAAATATATCGAGACTGATGAAATAAACTGCATGGTCGCAATATAAATAGATATGGTAAGAAGAAGAAGATATATGAAATGAAAAGGATATGAAGGGAGAGTGCACAGTAATGTACAATAATTGTTAGTTGCTGAAGAGACATGCACATGTCTCCAGTCTCCGGCAAGACAAGGGAAATTATTACCTGTTATGAATTGAATAGTAATTGTCAACCTCAATTAAAGTTATTATGCAAGTCAGTCTAAGTTACTGTTCATGTCAAAATTTTACTGTAAAAATAGCAACCGTGAATAGTGCCATAAGTTTTGCTATAAATAGAGTCCTAGACTCTTCAATTTATATACCTTTACAAGATTAATGAATCTTTCTCATATTTCTCTCTCTAAAATTTTTCTTTTTAATTTTGCATTTTTTTAGTTTTCATAACATTACTTATAATATTATTGAGATATTGTTTGGGGTTCACGTGAGAAATTGTACGTAAGTAGTACAAGTTGATAATGCACCTTTCACTTTCACATACCTCTTCATTTTTCACGTGCTATTATCCAATATGAATTAGTCAATGAGAGAGTCAGAATTTATGGGTGGGGTCAAAATTTTTTTTTATTAAGATTATTTTTGTATATATATGTAACAATTTTTGTTTATATATGTAACACATGGTTGGCCTAATAAAATATAGAAAACTATTAATTTAAGGAGAGCCGAGTTTAATTTATGCACATACATATTATATTAAAATTAAAATCACTATATTAAAAAACAAATAATAAAAAGCTAGGGGGGCCATGGCCCCCCTGCCCCTGTCTCCATCAATGGATTTAGTAATGAGACTATCTCCATTGTAAATGTCAATGCTAATATTATATTTAACACTAAAAAAGTAAAAATAACATATTTGTTATTATGTTATTCTATTTTGTATTTCAATGCGTTTTAAATATCAAAATTTAGTATATGTCATACAACTGGTGCCAAATTAATACCAAATATAATATATGCGAATACCATATAAATAAATATTATTGGGAATGGTGTCATAGAAGTATGAGATGTAATAGATATTATTATTTATTTAATAAAAGAGTTTATTCATTATTTTATGTGCAAATATTATTGAATATTTTATGTATATCGCTGAAAATTCTATGATTATCTATGTGACCTTAAATATTGTATATAAATGTTATATGCGAGAGGATAATATTTAAGGATAATAATCAAAACGATGTTCGTAATGAATTTAATTAAAGTTCAGAATCTTTAATTCAAACATTACTAATACATGTCATTCCCATTTAGAATGGAATGGTGTTGTCCACATTGTTAATATGGTGACATATTGAATGAGTGTATTATGCATAATGAGATTGTATGGAACCGGGACACAGTCAGACACATATTACTTAATCCTGAGTTAAGTATAGAAATTCTAATTAAGACTATTGATGGTCATATATAAAATAATCTTAATCCTGAGTTATTAACATACTACTATTTATGGATTTGTGTTTTGATTTACTCGGTATAAATTCTGAGATGTTGAATCATATTACTTGTATTTTGGAGACATGATGAAGTGAGTAGCCGGGAATGTTAAGACACGAGAAGGAATCCATTCCTTCTTGAGAAAGAAGCAAATAAATAATTCTCTTAAGAATTGATTCGGTACTTGGACTACTAGGAGCTCCGATTCATGAACTTGTTTAATAATCATTGTCCTTTAGAGAATCAATGGTACTCAAGGAAAAACATGTAATTAGAGAGGTTAATAGATTTCACTAGCTCTAATTATGAATTATTTATGGAGGATTGATTTATATGTAATGACTATATCAAATGGATACTTCACAGTTTAGAAGTAAATTATATATATAATTGCGAGAGTGCAATTCTAAGTTTATAGTGGAGTAAATTTTAGAATTAGTATAATTAATTAATTAGTTAAAGATTTTTAATTGATTATTAATTTTATTAGAGCTCAGAATTATTAGGTCCATGAGTCCCGCGTCATCTTTGTAATCCTACAAGATACTAAGGGTAAAATGAGAATTTTAGAATTATGGAGTTCTAAATAGAACACTCAAGAATAATTAAGCAAGAATTAATCATAAATTAAATAATGTGATTATTTAAATTTGAATTTTGGAACACACATGTGGAGGAGTTCACATGGTGTACACGCCCAACAAAGTGGGAATCTCTATGGGATTTAATTACTTGCTCTCTAAGTTATCCAATTGACTTATTTGATAAGTTGTCCAATTAGAATTCAAATTAAAATAAGTTTAACTTAAATTAGAATTTGAATTTGTGTCTAAATTAGACTACAAGATAAAGGAGAATTTTTTCTCCCCTATCTGTAATTTGCGCCAACCACAGGGGGAATATCCCTGAGGTGGCCGGCCCCTGTGGATAAGAGAGTGAGGAGATTTTGTTTGAAAATCAATTATAAGTGGGAGATAATTATCAAGTTTTATCTTTGAGATATATAATGATAAGACTTCTTCTGTGAGTTTGAGTACTACTCTATATATAGGATATTGCAGAAAATTAGATAACACAATTTTTGCTCTCTTTAGCATAGTGTGGCCGAAACCAACAAATATAATATATGCAAAAAACATATACTTACATTACAGAACCTATATATCCTTTGAATTTGCATATTAGTTACATATTTTGGTATAAGAGTGAATCTTTTATTTGATAATTAGTAAAGAGCTAGCTAGAACAAATTCTAGTCTACTCATAAAGTGTTGGATCAGATAACCTTGGAGTAGGGATAGCAACAAGCGGTGTCTTCATTTTCAAAACAATTCCAAATTTCTCAGAAAGATCCAACTTCTCCCCATAAGGCAACTCCCAATTAAAAGAGTGCAAAAGCGTAGCAAGAGAATACACGACCATTCTCTCTGCCATTGCAACTCCGGCACACATTCTTCTGCCGGATCCAAATGGAAAATAGGTGAAGTCGTTTCCACTAAAGTCCCGATATTTATTGTCGTTTAAGAATCTCCCTGGATCAAACGTCAAAGGGTTTTCCCATACAGAAGGGTCTCTATGAATAGCCCAAACGTTGATAAAAACTTGAGAGCCTTTTGGGATTGTATAGCCTCCGATAACACAAGTCTCACTTGGGCAATGAGGGACTAACAATGGTAGAGTTGGGTGCAGCCTTAGAGTTTCCTTCATCACGGCTTGTAAATATGGGAGTTTGTGAATGTGAGACTCTTCTACTATGTTGTCTTTGCCAACTGTGGAATCTAACTCCTGTTGGGCTTTATTCATGATTTCTGGTTGGTTTATGATTTCAGCCATGGCAAATTCAATTGCATTAGAGGATGTATCACTCCCACCCACTACCATATCCTGTTCATAAATTGATTTTAAGTGAAATAAATTCAGGGAAAATTTTAGGGTCTATGAAGTTAAATAAAAATAAATTCAAGGACTAAGTCACTAAAAAAAAAATGAGAGAGATGGTTTAAGAACCATATCGTTACAATGTAATAGTTCAAGAATAATACAATCCATATCTCGTTTAACGAATTAAATACTAATAACTATATTGCTACATGAAATGATTTAGTAGATACTAAGGTACGATCGCAATATTATTACTCTTTTTTGAAACTAAACACAACGTAATTTAGTTGTCATATCCTAGTTACGATGTTCATGAGAATCTCCATATTATAAATATTCTTTGCCAAAATGAATTAGTAATAACCTAGCTAATCCTAACTTCACATTAAACAAAGTTAAGCAAAAGTAGACCATACTGGATGTACAATGATTATGGATTCAAGACCAAGGAACAATTAGTTTTAGTCTAACCGTGGACCATTATTAATTAATGAACAACATAAACCAAAGTAGTAAATATTCTTTTGCTAAAACAAACCAATACTATGAGTAAAACTATTGATCATCATTACTCCCTAAGTGATGTTGATGCATTATTGTTCGTGCAATTTAAAACAGTGAAATAGTATTAAAAAAAAATAGGTCTTACCCAATTATGTAGTATTTTTAATGTTGTAGTGATTATAAATTAATTAGCATTCTTTTAATGTTATAATGTAACAAGCATAATATCTATTTTACCTGAAAGCAGGACGTGTTAATAGATAGTAAACAAATAAAGAAAGGGGCAACATACCGTTAGTATGCCTTTAACATGCCTCATGGTCAAAGGAGTCTGGGAATCTTCTTCATCTTTCAATCTTAACAAAAACTGCAAGAAGTCCTTATTGCTCTCATTCACACCCTCTCTCTCAATCTTCACCCGTTGACTAATCACCTTCTCAAATATATGATCTAACCTCCAGCCCAGCCCATCTATTTGCCTCTTTAACCCTTGCAAGTCAAACCGGGCTAGGCCCGGAAAAAAGTCCGAAATATTGGGCTTTCCTAGAAGCTCAGTTGTCCCGGTGACCACCTCTCTAAACTCTACACCCAAATTAGCCCTCTCTTCACCCTCCAACGTGCCACCCCACAACATATTGGTAATCACATTGAGTATTGTCAAAAATATTTGTTCACCCACCTCAACAGGGGACCCGACCCGGCCATATAATTCGCTGGCGGTTTTTCGTACCTCACGGCGGCGGAGGGAATAAAGGGAGTCTAACGTTGTATTGCTAAGCATCTTGAGCACGCATACTTTCCGCAACATGCGCCACTCCGGCCCGTACGGGCTCCAAACGATGTCCGGTCCACCATATTCGGTGTTTTGGACCAAGTCTGGCGGATTGCGGTTGGCAAAAGTGACGTCGTTTTCTTTGAGGACTTCGCGGGCCAAAGGCGGAGAGGTCACTACAATACCAAGCCTGTTTCCGAGTTTGAGCTTGAAAATTGGGCCGTAGGTTTGGGCCAGGCTTGCAAAGTAGGCTGGAACTTCTGGGTCGAGGGAGAGGAGGTTGCCCACCAAGGGGAGGCCCATTGGGCCTGGTGGTAATGCTGAGGTTTTGGGATTCTTGGGTTTGATCCATGCATACCAAATGAAGGCAAAGATGGCAGAGAGAGTGAGAAACAAGCTTGTAGAGTCATAGTTATCTTTCAAAGTGGTTATCATGGTACGTTTGGGTTTTGGGATGAGAAGTTTGTGGGTTACGCTTTTGAGGAAATAAGAAAATAGGTCTAAGGAGTTGGAAGAGTGTTGGTATGAAGTTGTTGGAAAATAGTAGATGGATTTTGAAGAAAGGTAAATTGAATCGTCATATAAACTTGTAGCTTACTATATAGACAACTCATCGTTACTCTTCGGCTAGAATTTCAATGTTGATTTGTTCGGCAACTTGTATCTAGTAGACTTCATTTTTAACGAGCACTCTCTCTTTAAATAGAGACTTTTCGTTGGTTATATGATTGGATTTTCTTTTTTTTTGGTATCAAGAATCCGACTACAAGTCTGCCGTAGGTAGGCCTTGAAACTATAAAGCCATTTTTTTAAAAGAGAAAAATTCTAAATATCTAAACTTCAGAAAAACTATTTGATTATGTTATTCTATTTCGCCTGCTTCTTACTTAAAAGCAAAAAAAAAAAAAAAAAAAAAAGAAGGACAAAAAATTATGTCTAAATAATTCACTTGGTTCATTACGTTGTCTATTCTACAAATAGATCTTATGCTAATTGTGACAACATCTCTAAATATAATCGGAAGAAATGTCCTACTAATTAGTATTTCTCTAAATTTACTTGTCCAATAAGACGGCTCAAATATATGTTAAAATTAAAACCCATAACATTAGATTGTTTTTTCCGAGATAAAACTAGGACTGAAAACAATTGGTTTTTATTCTTCTTAGCTAGCTACCTTTAATTTGTTTCTTTTCTGATGCTTGAAAACACAAGAAACGAAAATCAAAATTGAGAAGAATCATCCATAGAGACATTTCCTTGCTTATGGTACTTTGGTACTGCGCATTAATCATATCTTCAACATGCAAACTGTATCCAAGCATGCGCAATAGGAATTTCACAGACCACGAGTACTATGAAAACCAGAAGCTCAACACACAATATAAAATACATAGATACAACATGTATTGCAAGAAGAATTCTGATAGGATAAAAAATACCCAACCAAGATATTGTGCATTATTGAACTACCAAATGTTATTATTATTATTTTTTATATGATCATAATATGATTTAAGGGTATAAAACTGCAGAGTGGGCAGACTATAGTAACCATATGTTTTATCGTCAATCAATTTTTTTTCAATTCAATAGCCCCTTAAATTAAGGACAAACTAACGAAATACTAGGGTTTAATCGCAAAGTGAATAACAATGAGAGGAATCTTCTTTTTCAAAATAATTCCAAATTTCTCTGAAAGATCCAACTTCTCCCATGCAGCAATTCCCAGTTAAAGGAATGCTAAAGCGTAGCAAGAGAATACATGACCATCCTCTCAAATTCCGGCACATATTCTTCTGCCGGATCCAAATGGGAAATAGTTGAAATCACTCCCACTAAAGTCCGGATATTTATTGTCGATCAAGAATCTCTCTGGATCAAACTTTAAAGGGTTTTCCCATACAGAAGGGTCTCTATGAATAGCCCAAACGTTGATTAAAACTTGAGAGCCTTTTGGGATTGTATAGCCTTCGATAACACAAGTCTCACTTGGGCAATGAGGGACTAACAATGGTAGAGTTGGGTGAAATGAACGAGACCTAAGTCCACAATACCAAGTATGTTTCCGAGTCTGACCTTGAGAATTGGGCCGTAGGTTTGGGTAAGGCCTGCAAAGTAGGGAGGAAGTTCTGGGTCGAGGGAGAGGAGGTTGCCCACCAAGGGGAGGCCCATTGGGCCTGGTGGTAATGGTGAGGTCTTGGGATTCTTGGGTTTGATCCATGCGTAACAAATGAAGGCAAATATGACAGAGAGAGCGAGAAACAGGCTTGTAAAGTCATAGTTTTCTTTCAAAATGGTTATCATTGTTCGTTTAGGTTTGGGATGAGAAATTTGTGCGTTGACTTTTAATGAAATAAGAAATAGGGATAAGTGGTTGGGAGAGTGTTTGTATGAAGTCGTGGGAAAATACTTGATGGGAGATAGGTAAATTGGATCATCTTATAAAAGTTATATAGGTTAATATATAGACAACTCATCTCTTCGGCTATAATTGTTTTTAAAGGAATCTTTCAAATTTGATATTTCAATGTAAGTTTGTTCGGCAACTAGTATCCTTTAAAGATTAATTTTTAATGAGGATTCTTTATTTTATTAAAGACTTTTTGTTACTTATATGATTGGATTATCTTATTTGGTATCAAGAATCGGACTAGAAGTCTCCAGTAGGCATATAACCTTGTCACTAGAAAGCTTTTTTTTTTTTTTTTTTTTTTGAGGGACGAATTTAAAATATCCAAAACAAATGTTTATTTCAAAAACTAATAAAATATGTGACACGAGCAATATGCTTGTTTAGTTTTTCTCAAAGTTCCTATTGATATGGTCCATAGGGAAAAATGATAATATACGTTTGAAAATATCAATTCTCAACGGTAAATATTTACGGTCCTATTGAGTTTTTCCTTGATGATTTTGCTTCCTATTTCTAAACTGACAGACTATTTTTCTATTATCTTGGTCTTACATGAGCTATACGAGACCTCTACTTTCAATTCTAAAAAATTTGAGTTGGATTTTGGTTTTAATCATATGTTTAAATTTTAGTCATGAAAAGTGGATTAAGATGTGAAATAGTTTATATACATGGAATAACCTAAGACCTAATAGGTTAACCTTTTAGGTCAAAATGAGCTTTTAAAATGTATTAAACTAGTTACGCATGTGGTGTCTCTCCAACAATATCAGTGTTCGTTTGTTCGACCACTAATGTCATAAATAATTTTTAACAACTTTCTCTTTAATTATATTTTTTGTTACTTATATGATTGGATTGTCTTTTTTGCTTCAGACGTTTTGTCTTCGGTATCAAGATCGGATTAGAAGTCTTCAATTGGCATATGCCCATGTCACTATCTATAGCGATTTTTTATGATTTTTTTTTTTAAATCTAAAGCACGTGTTTTTTTTGGAAAAAAAATAAACAAATTACATATGACTATAAGGCCGTCCAACTCTTTTTTTTTTTAATCTAAAATCAAGTAAAATGTAAATAAATCACTTCATTCCACACTTCCCGTTCTTCAAATAATTGAAATAGCATCTCTAAATATAATCACATAAAATCTCCTACTAAATACTATTTCTCTAAAAGTTATTCTGCAATAAGATACTCAAATATCTTACAACTTAAAACACATAACATTAACTTGGTTTCTCCGAGATAAAACTGCCAAGAAAAAAAAAACAAAAACAGTTGGTTTTCACTCTTCTCAACTAGCTACTATTGTTCTTTTCCCCCTCATTATTGAAAGCACAAGAAACGAAAATCAAAATAGAGAAAACACATCCGTAGAAACTTTTGCTTGCGTATTGTACCTGGAAGTGCACAACATTAATCATATCTTCTGTAGGCAAACTATATTCAAAAGTATACACGAGCAATTCTCGTTTGATCATGAGTACTATGAAAGTGAGAAGCTCCAAACAATATATATTACATATAGATAGAACATGAAGAATTCTAGTAGAGTATAAAAATTAAAAAATTAAAAAAAGGAGAAAAAGGAGAAAAACTCACCAAATTACTGTAAAATTTGAACATTCAAATCTTTCATGAAATTTTCTTAACTTTACAATTTTTATATAATTCGACTATAATTTGAGAGCCTAAAACCGCACAGTACCAGCGAACTTAGGACAAACTAACGAAACACTAGGGTCTACTCATAAAGTGTTGGATCGGACAACCTTGGAGTAGGAATAGCAACGAGAGGAATCTTCTTTTTCAGCACAATCCCAAATTTCTCGGAAAGATCCATCTTCTCTCCACGAGGCAATTTCCAATCAAAAGAATGTAAAAACGTAGCAAGAGAGTATAAGACCATCCTCTCAGCCATAGCAATTCCGGCACAAATTCTTCTGCCGGATCCAAATGGGAAATATTCAAAGTCGCTTCCACTAAAGTCCCACTTGGTGTTGTTATAGAATCTCTCTGGATCAAACTTCAAAGGGTTTTCCCAAATGGAAGGGTCTCTTTGTGTAGCCCAAACGTTGATGAAAACCCGAGAGCCCTTCGGGACGGTGTAGCCCCCAACGGTGCAAGTTTCACTAGGGCAGTGAGGGACTAACATGGGCAGGACTGGGTGCAGCCTCAGAGTTTCCTTCATCACGGCTTGTAAGTAAGGGAGTTTGTGAATGTGGGACTCTTCTACTATGTTGTCTTTGCCGACAACGGTTTCTAGTTCTTGTTGTGCCTTGTTCATGATCTCGGGTTGGTTCATAATTTCAGCCATGGAAAACTCGATTGCATTTGAGGATGTATCACTTCCACCTATGACCATATCCTGTTCAAGCATTGAACAACATCGTACGTAAATCCACCAATTCATGCTTGTCTCTAATCAACAGTTTGACAAACACTGATTTAAGTAAAAGCGAAGAAATTCAAGGTTTATATTTTTCGTCTATGTCAAATTAACAACCTACAGTTGGTTGATTAAAAACATACTTTTTTGATAAATGTATGGTTGATTAAAAACATACTTGCATACACGCACAATGGTTGATTAAAAACATACTTTTTTGAGAATTCCTCTCATTACTTGTAAGACATAATTTTTAGCGTCACATTAAGTTCATTTACATCGTAAAAATAAATACCAATATAACTCGAAATCTGACAATTATAACGTAATAATAGGGAGAATGTTTTCTCATACCTATAGTGAGTGAACTCTTTTTAACTTCAAAATTAACTCTCTCACTAAATTATAAATCACAATGAAAATTCTTAAATCTAAATAATAAATAGATAAATGAAGCAAATAAAACATAGCAACATACCATCAACAAGGCCTTGACGTGGACCATAGTAAAAGGTGTATTCGAATTCTCCTCATCTTTCAACTCCAACAAAAACTGCAAAAAGTCCTTGCTCTTTGACTCTCCTCCATCTTCTCTCTCCTTCTTCATCTTCAAACTCCGTTGACCAATCATCTTATCAAAAATCCCATTAAATCTCTGGGTCAGCCCAATCATCTGCCTCCTTACCCCCTGCAAGTCAAACCGAGCCAGCCCCGGATAGAAGTCCGACAGATTGGGCTTCCCCAACAGATCCGTCATCTCCGAAACGGCCTGCCGAAACTCAGTCCCCAAACTTTCCCTCTCCTGGGCCCCGTCCAGGGTCCCACCCCAAAGCATGCTCGTGATCACGTTGAGAATCGTCAAAAACATCTGCTCGCCCACGTTGACCTCCGACCCGACCCGACTGTAGAAGTATCCGACGGTTTCCCGTACCTCCCGTCGCCGGAGACCGTAGACGGAATCCAAGGTGGTGTTGCTGAGCATCTTGAGGACGCAGACCTTCCTCAGCATCCGCCATTCGGGGCCGTAAGGCGTCCAAACGACGTCGTGGCCGCCCTGGGTGCCGACCCGACCGGCCACGGGGACGTCACGGTTGGCAAAAACGACGTCGTTTTCTTTCAAAACCTCGCGGGCCAAGGCGGGCGAGGTGATTACGATGCCGAGCTTGTTGCCGAGGTGGAGCTTGTATATTGGGCCGTGGGTTTGGGCCAGGGTGGCGAAGTGGGAGTGGAGCTCCGGGTCCAGATCCAGGAGGTTTCCCAGCAGAGGAAGGGCCCGTGGGCCTGGCGGCAGGCGGACGTGGCGGGATCGGGAGGCGGCGAGGAGGAGCTTGAACAGGAGAAAGAGGGAGAGGAGGAGGAGAGCGGAGAGAGTGTAAAACATGGGAGTGAAGGTGTCGTTTTGTTTCAACGATGATACGACGGTGGTTATGATATCTTGTACGGGCGTTGGAGTTGTTTTCAGTTCCATGGAGGGTTCTTGGGAATTGGAAGGATTGAATTTGGGTCTGGTCTGGTCTGAGCTCTGAGAAAGTGGAGCAAGATTGGAACTTTTTAAAGGAACTCAGTTCACATCGTAGCGTTACCGCCAATAATATATTTAATGAGAAATAAATAATTGATATTTATCATATAGCGCGGTGCCTCTTTGTTGTGAGTGCATAGTCCAGAATCTAGGATGTGTCAGGTGTGAAGTAATTAGAGCCAATAATTCGGGTAGCGACATAACTCAAAATCCGTAATTCATACGAAATTAACGGATTTAAGTTTGTTATGAACGTGTTTAAGTCATAATCGTATTGATACGATTAACACGATTAATAAATGTGTTGAGTTAGGATTGACCTTCTAACACGAAATTACACGATTAATTATATGTTTAATCTGTAATTTAATAATATGTGATATAACATAAATGTTTATATGACATATTAAATACAAATAATGTGAATTTTAATATTTGTAGGTAAAATTCATT
The DNA here is from genome assembly GCF_000414095.1 of Morus notabilis. Classification (NCBI taxonomy): domain Eukaryota; kingdom Viridiplantae; phylum Streptophyta; class Magnoliopsida; order Rosales; family Moraceae; genus Morus; species Morus notabilis. The sequence continues at coordinate 865,960 of NW_010366183.1, forward strand.
TATTTTTCTTAAAGGAAAAGATAAATTGATCAATAACATGTTAAACCCGTCATGACCGTGTTAAATAAGTCATTATTATATTAGTTATTTATTCAATATATTAATTTAAACGTGTTATATGGATTGACATGATTAATAAATAGGTCGTGTTTGGATTGATATTTTGAACACGTTTAATAAATAAGTCGTGTTTGAGTTGATATTTTATGACACAATTAATAAATATATTGACACAAACACGATCTACTAACACGAATTGTCACCCTTATAATTATTACTGTACACTTTTCAACTAAAACACCGTGAACAGTGGGAAGGATTGCCATTTCTATTATATAGATGCGTGTGTGTTTGAGTTTAATAAACTCAATAGCAATTTGATGATAAAACAACTTTTGATGGGCTAGGTTTTTGGAATGAAGAACTCGTGATGTATCACATCATATGGTAGCAATCCGTTGACAGAGTTTTACCCATAATGATCCTATTCCAGGGTTATAGCCTCTCAAGTAGATAAATATTAATAGAATGGAAGAAGAAAAAAAAACCCCATAAAACTGAAAGTCATCACCTCAAAAAAAAAAAAAAAAAGAGTGAAAGTAATATCAACCGATCGAGGATGGTAATAATATTGAAGACAATTCATGTAAATAAATTTGGTCTTCTGCGCCATCTTATATATAACTTATTTTCGATAAAAACAAATAAAGAACACATTCTTTCTTTCTCGTTCTTTTTCCCCAAAAAAACCTATAAATATATATATATATATATATATATATATATCTAGAAAAATTGTGCATGCAAATATGGCATAAGAAAATGCAATATTACTCAAGATCTACTATGTAAGATAATTTTTCTTTGGCGTTTAGTGTGTGAGTCATGGATCCCGCAATATAAGGGGGAGATAGCCGCCATGGCGTTCTTCTGTATCCCCACACTTGCGTGATCCATGACGTTCTGAGAAAGTGATAATGTAATTAGAATAAGCCATCATTAAAATTTGAAAATCCCATGAAAAGCCAAACATGGGAGTACTTTACTCGGATTAAGACGTCTTATTTAGATTAATTTCTGTTTCAAATAGATCATGACGGATGCAAAGATTTTTCCACGCACAGATTTTTGTTTTGTAACAATTTCTTGGAAACTGATTTGCTAAATCCAATATGTCATGCTTCATTTCGATATACACCTATACATTTTCATAGATTATTCAAGATTGTCTACATACATCAAACATAAACATACTTAAGGAAGCTTCTCAAATTAGACAGTGATATTTTAGTCATCTTATATATTGACAAGACACAGCTGTTTGGCATTATTAGAAAAAGGTTTACCTCGTACCATTATTTTTCCTGGGTGAAATCTTCTATCAATTTTAATACATCATTTTATAGAAATTTTCTCCATTAGGAGATCCCATTGGGTAGAGTCAATTTTTAATTGATAAATCTGATCAAAAGACATCAAATTAAAAATGTATATAAAATATATAATTTTTAATACAAATTTAATATTTAAAAATATAAAATTACTGTTCTAACAAAAAAAAAGAAAAAAATTACCGGTGATTTTATTTTGTCTTTTCACCCTAACAGATGTGAAGTTAATCAATACCTTATATTCTTAAAGTGCTATACTGTTACTACCTTAAAAAAAAAAAAAAAAAAAAAAAAAAAAAAAAAAAAAAAGGAAAAATTT
>NW_010366184.1:0-2150 GCF_000414095.1 Morus notabilis
CGACAACCAATGACTGTAGCAGCGACACGAGACGGGCGGGAGACGATCATGATCCGGAATTCTTTTTTTGTATTTGCTTCAATACGATACGAAAATTTATAGGCACGTTCATTTGTACCCAAATTTAAAAAAAATTTAAATTTAAATTATAATTTTATTTAAGTTCATGTTCTTTTATAAAATTTAAGTTTAACTTAAATTTTAACTTGAGTTTGGGATCCTTCAGTTCTTACTGAACAATATTTTTTCTATTCTTAAAAATGTTATAAGTTTTTCGTTTTAATTCTGATTGAGATGATTCTTTTTTTGATGCGTTCATAACGTAGAGACGAATAAAACCCCACCTATATACCTTATTAAAATTTTTCATCATCATTAAGTTTTTATTAAAATACTATTTAAATACAAACTCAAGTTTTAACTCACTTAAACACAAACTCAAAAAGATTTGCATCTCAAATTATAGAGGTTGTTCTTCTGATAACAAAACTCAAAAAAAGACAACTCGAGTTATAACTTTATTTGAGTTCATGTTCTTTTAAGTTTGAACTCGAGTTTGAGAAACTCAAACTCGAGTTCAGAAACTCGAACTCAAATTAATGAAGAGTGTTTTTTCTATTCTTAAAAATGCTATAACTTTTTCATTTTAATTCTGATTGAGATGATTTTTTTTCTATGCGTTGACAACAAAAAGATGAATAAAACCCGACCCATATACCATATTAAAATTTTTCATCAGCATTGAGTTTTTATTAAAATACTATCTAAATACAAATTCAAGTTTTGACTCACTCAAATACAAACTCAAAAAGATTCTTATCTCAAACCATAACTCAAATGTACACAACCAAAGTTACAAGTTCAACACTCAAACTCAACTCAAGAATTATACTTAAGTTAAACTCTAAAAGAACAAGCACATAATTTAAATGTACACAACTAAACACAAACTCAAGTTACAACTTTAACTCAAGTTATAACTCAAATTTAACTTAAGATCTATACTCAAGTCATCATAACTCAAAAATGTACAAGCCCTAAGTAGTTATTTGAACAAAAAAAAAAATCTTTTTCAGAGCGAAAAAAAAAGAAAAAAAACTTACGAGGTTAAGTTAACGGGTGTTTGACATGTGTGATATGTATGTGTGTCTTTTTTTTTTTAATTTTTTTAGGCAAGTTGGAGCATCTCCTCTCTTTACAAAAAAAAGAAAAAAGAAGAAGAAGAAGAATAATAAAAGAAAAGAATCTTCGCAATGCTAAATTTTTATACCAATTTAAATTTAATATTCAGGTCAAAAAACTATTTTTCAATGTAATACTACATCATGCTGTCATTTTTAATTATTTTAGGATTAAAAAATTACCCTTCATTGATTCTAAAGCTTAAAATTTAAAACAAAAGTTGATGTTTTGTTTAATAGATCTTAGCAGATCCAAGGCGTTTACTTCAATTTCTTTGTTTTTAAAACAAATGACAAGAAATAAATAAATAAGGCATATTATAATTTAGGACGCAAAATAAAACAACATATCAACTAGCTTAAAAAAGATAACATCCCTATCAAATATATCATATATATATATATATGTATTGTCAAATATAATGTTGATATCAATCTTTTTCATTGGAGATGCTCTTACTTTCTACATTTTCGATTTTAGAAAATTACCTCTTCAATTTAATAATGTTGTTGAGTGCCTCCAATCTAGGTAACTCTTAAAATTTGAACATAAACGGTCTCATACATATTCCGTTTACTTCGCTGATTCGAGTTTAAAATTCGAGTTGAGATGTGACTTTATATGAGAGTTTTTTACTGTAGTAAAAAAATTAAATGTGATTGTTTGTGAGAGCTTTTTACTATAGAAAAACTTAAATTCTAAACTCGAATCAGCGAAGTGAACAGGGCCTACATGACCTCGTTTACACAGAGACAAATTTTAGATGACAATCTGAGGGCCCATTCATTTCACCGATTCGAGTTTTCAGTTTTAAGTTTCTACAGTAAAAAACTCTCAGAAAATGTCACATCTAACTTTTTCTGTTACAGTGAAAAACTCTTAGAAAATGTCACATCTCAACTCAAATTGAAAACCCGAATCCGCAAAGTGAACGAGGCCTGAGTACGTGATATACGTCTGAAAAGCAA
>NW_010366185.1:0-942 GCF_000414095.1 Morus notabilis
ATCCCCAAATTCGTCTACTTCATGATCTTCCACTCAAAACATTCGGATGCACTGCATTGTACACTCGAATTCACCTCAACACAGCAAACTTGATCCTAGGGCCATTAAGTGTCTTTTCTTAGGCTACTCTCCAAGTCAGAAAGGCTTTAAATGCTACTGTCTTGTCACAAAAAAGGTATACATATCCATGGATGTCTCATTCTTTGAAAATCAAGGTTACTACAAACCTACCCTTTAGGGGGAGAATGTGAGACATGCAGGGCAGCTTTGGGATTTCTCCATTCAATCTGAAATAGAGTCAGAGCCCCCTAGTTTACCTTCTAAGAGTCCAGTGTTACCTATTATGTTGTCTAATGATATGAAAACAGGGGGAGAATCACATGTGCAAAGCAGCACACAAAAAGAATCACAAGAACTTCGTGTTTATTCTAGGCGAGCTGGGCAATCTCGAAAGCAACACAAGCCTATTACAACTCTGGAGCACTGTCAAGAGCCTGAACCGGAGGTAAACACACAACTGAATGAAGCATGTATTGTTGCTGAAGAATCCAACGAGAAGGAGGTTCAGACAGTAGAGGAAGAACTACTAGCTAGTGATGTTGATGTTCCTATTGCACTTTGAAAAGGCACTTGGAACTGCACCCAACATCCGTTGTATAACTTCATGTCCTTCAAACATTTGTCACTTGCTTTCCAAGCTGTAACTGAGAAGATTTATGCTAAGGAGGTTCCTGGAAGTATACATGAGGCACTTGAAAAGCCACAGTGGAGGAAGGCAGTTTTGGAAGAAATGGAAGCTTTGAAAAAGAATGGTACATGGGCGATTGTATATCTACCCAAAGGAAAATGTCCAATGGGTTGTAAATGGGTCTTCACAGTAAAATACAACTCAGATGGGTCAGTGGAAAGATATAAAGCTCGGTTAGTAGTTAAAGGTTTTAC
>NW_010366186.1:0-299 GCF_000414095.1 Morus notabilis
ACATTAATAATTAAACTATATATATAATAAATTAATATGCTAAATAATTGAAAAATTGTAATTAATAATTAATTATAAGTAATTACTATGTTAGTAATGTACTCATATTTATTAGATTATAAGATTAATTAGTGTATTAAGAAAAATAATTAGTATATAAATAATTTATTAATATTCTGTTTACTACTTAAATTATTAACTTTTAGTTACATAATTAAATAATTAGTTAATTAATAACTAATATTTATTGAATAATCTATTATTTGATATATCACATGATCAATTGTTGGTAATTATTC
>NW_010366187.1:0-319 GCF_000414095.1 Morus notabilis
TACTACTGCTACTACTACTGCTACTACTACTACTACTACTGCTACTACTACTGCTACTGCTACTGCTACTGGTACTACTGCTACTGCTGCTACTGCTAGTACTGCTGCTACTGCTAGTACTGCTACTCCTACTACTACTGCTACTCCTGCTACTCCTGCTGCTCCTGCTGCTGCTACTGCTACTACTACTACTACTACTGCTACTACTACTACTACTACTGCTACTACTGCTACTACTGCTACTACTGCTACTGCTGCTACTGCTACTGCTACTGCTACTACTACTGCTACTACTACTACTACTACTGCTACTGCTACT
>NW_010366187.1:1979-5866 GCF_000414095.1 Morus notabilis
GGAAGATGTACTTGTGGGAGGTTAATGAGGTGAATTGTTTATAATGGGCACAGGGTTGTGTTCAATGTGTGTTTTCACGATCATTTTTTTTTCCCTCATGAGTAACTATCTTATCTAATCATATTAGAACTAAGGTAGTGTACGAATTAAAAGAAAATTTATGTGTATATTAGATTGTTTTATTGTCTTGTTTATGTCTATATTAGATTGTTTTATTGTCTTGTAATGTATGATTGTATGCGAGGTATCATGTACTAATTATTAGAACTTAGGTGATGTTGGTAGATGGATTCGTTCTCTGATTCGAATCATGGTTCGTGATTCGCTATAGTATTTTCTCTCATAAAAAATACACATAAATTAAAAATAATTTTAATCACATGATTCTAATCCGTGAATCAAACACACCCTTAGTGTTTAAATTAAAAGAAACTCACGTATATAAGAAAACGGGATGGTTCAAGTGAAAGAAGAAAACAACAAACATGGAGGGTAAAAGAACAGTGGATGTGAGCCGCGCGATTATAGGCAGGATTTGATTGATGGAATGGAATTTGACGGGGCGGTAGTGAAGCGACGTGGGGGTGGGCCAGGCCCGTTAGGCTCATGGGAATCACAACACGTTGGCGCAAGTGGGCCCTGACGGGCCGTGATTTCTGATTTGTCTCCGCCACTATGGGAAGTTGTAGGGACAAAAAGATGCGCACGAGTTAAGCCGCTTTCTTGTTTTTGTTTTTTTTTTTCTCCTGTTGGACGACTACTTAAGTGTATTTTGTTGAGTTGTGCAATTTAGTTACACCTTGACCATTAATATTGTCTTATTAAGAAGAATTCGTGGATTTATTTTCGCCGTAAGGTTGACTAAAACTTTATTAAGGGTGATTTGGAAATTTCATACATGTAAATTTGGTTTTTTTTTTTTTTTTTTTTTATAAAAGGAGATGTTGATATTTAGTTATTATAAGTGTTAGATGATGTAATCACATATTAAGATGAACCTTCATAAGACGAAAAATAGGAAAAATAATGAAAAATAGAATATTTATTAAACAATGGTGTCGCTTATTGCATTAATTCTTAAAAATTATATATTAATTTTAGAATGTGAAACAAAAATAAAAAGGTTAATTTTTTACTCATCCTGGCCCATGAACGAACGACTGCGCGAGCTAGGTGCTTTTTTTGGCAGCATTTTCTTTTTTCATAATTCAAGGTCATTTTATGCAGGCATGTTCAGAAAAATGTAAGGATTGCGTCTGTGAAATTTCAGAACCTTTTGACGTCGACACTCGGAACCCCCAGAACCCCCGGAACACCTGGAACCCCCTGAACCCCCGGAAACGCCAAAACTGCCGCCCCCCGGAACCGCTAGACCCCCGGGCCCCCGGGACTCCCTCGGGACCCCCGGGACACCACAAGGACCCCTGGGACACCCCCAGGATCCCAGGGACCCCCGGGACACCTCCGGGATACCCCTGGGACCCCCCGGGACCCGCGGGACTCCCGGGACCCCCGGGACACCGCCCGGGATCCCTGGGACACCCCCGGGGCCCCCGGGATAGCCCCGGGAACCCCGGGACACCCCCGGTACACCTGGGACCCCCGGGACCACCAGGACTCCCTCGGAACACCTCCGAGACCCCCGGGACACCCCGTGACATCCCCAGGACCCTCGGGACACCGTTGGGACCCCCGGGACCCCAGGACAGCCCTGGGACCCTTAGGACAGGTCTGTCCCGGGGGTGTTTCAGGGGTGTCCTGGGGGTGCCCCAGGGGTGCCCATTTTTTGCAGGCATGCCTACAAAAATGTAAGGATCATGTCAGCAAAATTTCAGATCTTTTTGACATCATTTTTATTTTGTTTTATTGTTCAAAGATGAAAAATAAAGAATATAATAAAAAATAGAACATTCATCAAACAATGGTGTCGTTTGTTGTATTTATTCCTAAAAATCGAATATTAATTTTGGAATACAAAAGATAAATAAAGTATAAATTTTTTACCCATCCCGGCCCCTAGAAGCCCCATTACGCGGGCCGGGGACTTTTTGACAGCGTTTTACTTTTTTTTTCTATTTTTTGTGGCCATTTCTTGCGGGCAAGCCCAAAAAAATATAAGGGTCGTGGTTGCAAAATTTCATAATTTTTTGGCGTCGTTTTTATTTTATTTAATTTTTCAAACACGAAAAATAAAGAAAATCATAAAAAATAAAATATTCATCAAAAAATGGTGCCACTTGTTGTATTAATTCCTAAAAATCGTATATTAATTTTAGAATGCAAAACATAAGTAAAAGTATAAATTTTTGACCTATCTCGGCCCCTGAGAGCCGGACTACGCGAGCCGGGGGCTTTTTGACAGCGTTTTACTTTTTTTTTTCTATTTTTATGGCAATTTCTTGCAGGCAAGCCCGAAAAAATGTATGGATCGTATCTACATAATTTTATAATTTTTTGACGTCGCTTTTATTTAATTTTAGTTTTCAAATACGAAAAATAAAGAAAATCATAAGAAATAGAATATTCATAAAAAAATGGTGCCGCTTGTTGTATTAATTCCTAAAAATCATTTATTAATTTTACAATGTAAAACATAAATAAAAGTATAAATTTTTTACCTATCCCGGCCCCTGGGCGCCCTACTACGCGAGCCGGGGGCTTTCAGGGGGTGTCCTGGGGGTGCCCTAGTGGTGCCCTGGGGGTGCTCATTTTTTACAGGCACGCCAAGAAAAATGTAGGGACCATGTCTGTAAAATTTCAGAACATTTTGACATCATTTGTATTTTGTTTTATTTTTTAAAGATGAAAAATAAAGAAAATCATAAAAAAATAGAATATTCATCAAACAATAGTGTCGTTTGTTGCATTAATTCAGAAAAATTATACATTAATTTTAGAATGCAAAACATAAATAAAAATGTAAATTTTTTACCCATCCTGGCCCCTGGGCACCCCACTACTTGTGTTGGGGGCTTTTTGATAGCGTTTTACTTTTTTTTATCATTTTTTGGGGCTATTTTTGCGGGCATGCCTAAAAAATATAAGGATCGTGTTTGCAAAATTTCATAATTTTTTGACGTCGTTGTCATTTTATTTTATATTTCAAATACGAAAAATAAGGAAAATCATAAAAAAATAGAATATTCATCAAAAAATGGCGCCGCTTGTTGCATTAAAACCTAAATATCGTACACAAATTTTGGAATGCAAAACATAAATAAAAAAGTAAATTTTTGACATATCCCGGCCCCTAGGTGCCCCACTACGCGGGTCAGGAGCTTTTTAATAGCGTTGTACTTTTTTTATCATTTTTTGGGGCCATTTATTGTGGGCAAGTCAAGAAAAATGTACGGACCGTGTCTGTAAAACTTAATAGTTTTTGACGTCATTTTTATTTTATTTCATTTTTTAAAGACGAAAAATAAAGAAAATCATCAAAAATAGATTATTCATTAGAAAATGGTGGTACTTGTCGCATTAATTCCTAAAAATCGAATATTAATTTTGAATACAAAACATAAATAAAAATGTAAATTTTTGACCCATCATGCCCCCTGGGCGCCCCTCTACGCGGGTTGGAGGCTTTTTGACAGCGTTTTATTTTTTTTGTCATTGTTTGGGGCCATTTTTTGCGGGCATGCCCAAAAAAATATAACAATAGTGTCTGCAAAATTTCATAATTTTTTGACGTCGTTATTATTTTATTTTATATTTCAACTACGAAAAGTAAGGAAAATCATAAAAAATAGAATATTCATAAAAAAATGGTGACGCTTGTTGCATTAAATCCTAAAAATCGTACATAAATTTTGGAATGCAAAACATAAATAAAAAAGTAAATTTTTGACCCATCCCGGCCCCTAGGTGTCCCACTACGCGGGCCGGGG
>NW_010366187.1:7062-8220 GCF_000414095.1 Morus notabilis
ATTTTTATTTTATTTCATTTTTTAAAGACGAAAAATAAAGAAAATCATGAAAAATAGATTATTCATTAGAAAATGGTGCTATTTGTCGCATTAATTCCTAAAAATCGTATATTAATTTTGAATACAAAACATAAATAAAAATGTAAATTTTTGACCCATCACGCCCCCTGGGCGCCCCTCTACGCGGGTTGGAGGCTTTTTGACAGCGTTTTATTTTTTTTGTCATTGTTTGGGGCCATTTTTTGCGGGCAAGCCCAAAAAAATATAACAATAGTGTCTGCAAAATTTCATAATTTTTTGACGTCCTTATTATTTTCTTTTATATTTCAACTACGAAAAATAAGGAAAATCCTAAAAAACAGAATATTCATCAAAAAATGGTGCCGCTTGTTGCATTAAATCCTAAAAATTGTACATAAATTTTGGAATGCAAAACATAAATAAAAAAGTAAATTTTTGACCCATCCCGAACCCTTGGTGTCCCACTATGCGGGCCGGGGGCTTTTTGACAGCGTTGTACTTTTTTGTCATTTTTTGGGGCCATTTATTGTGGGCAAGTCAAGAAAATTGTAGGGATCGTGTCTGTAAAACTTAATAGTTTTTTGACGTCATTTTTATTTTATTTCATTTTTTAAAGACGAAAAATAAAGAAAATCATCAAAAATAGATTATTCATTAGAAACTGGTTGTACTTGTCGCATTAATTCCTAAAAATCGTATATTAATTTTGAATACAAAACATAAATAAAAATATAAATTTTTGACCCATCACGCCCCCTGGGCGCCCCTCTACGCGGGTTGGAGGTTTTTTGACAGCGTTTTATTTTTTTTGTCATTGTTTGGGGCCATTTTTTGCGGGCAAGCCCAAAAAAATATTACAATAGTGTCTGCAAAATTTCATAATTTTTTGACGTCGTTATTATTTTCTTTTATATTTCAACTACGAATAATAAGGAAAATCATAAAAAATAGAATATTCATCAAAAAATGGTGCCACTTGTTGCATTAAATCCTCAAAATCGTACATAAATTTTGGAATGCAAAACACAAATAAAAAAGTAAATTTTTGACCCATCTCGGACCCTAGGTGTCCCACTACGCGGGCCGGAGGCTTTTTGACAGCGTTGTACTTTTTTGTCATTTTTTGGGGCCATTTAT
>NW_010366188.1:0-488 GCF_000414095.1 Morus notabilis
GAAGGTGTGGTATCCTAATTGACTACGCCCAGTACACCATAGCAGAATGATGTAGCAGAAAAGAGAAATCAGACTTTTCTCGACATGATAAGATCAATGTTGAGTTATTCTTCACTTCCTGCTTCGTTATGGGATTATGCCCTAAGAACCACCATGTATATTCTGAATCTAGTACCATCTAAGTCTGTACCAAAGACACCCCTAGAGTTGTGGAATGGTCGAAAACCAGTTTTGAAGCATATTCGCATATCGCGATGTCCAGCTCATGTGATGAAACAATAGATTGGAAAGTTGGAACCAAGATCATAAATTTGCATGTTTGTGGGATATGCAATGGGGACAAGAGAATGATTATTTTATATAGTCACAAGAATCAAAGGTTATTTGTATCGACAAATGCCACGTTTCTGGAGCATGACTATATGATAGTTATCAAGCCCAGAAGCAAAGCAGTTCTGGAAAAGTTACTTTCCAATAAGATTAGACCA
>NW_010366188.1:553-787 GCF_000414095.1 Morus notabilis
GTAAGCAAGTTACCTGACCGGTATACTGAGGAAGCACATGTCGTCACTGCTGATGACGGTAAGGAGGATCCGTTGACCTTTAAGGCTACGATGGATGATTTTGATAAGGAAAAGTGGCAAGCATCTATGAAACTCGAGATAGAGTCCATGTACTCTAACTCAGTCTGGCAACTTCTAGATCTACTTGAAGGGGTAAAACCCATTGGATGCAAGTGAATCTTCAAGAGAAGAAGT
>NW_010366189.1:0-665 GCF_000414095.1 Morus notabilis
CTCAGGGTTCAGGGCTCTCGGCCCAGGGTTCAAGGTTCAGGGTTCAGGGGTCAGGGCTAATGGCTCAGGGTTCAGGGTTCACGGTTCACGGTTCAGCGTTCACTTTTCAGGGTTCAGGGTTCAGGGTTCAGGGTTCAAGGTTCGGGGTTCAGGGTTCGGGGTTCAGGGTTAAGGGTTTGGGGTTTGGGGTTCACGGTTCAGGGTTCAGGGTTCAGGGTTCAGGCCTTAGAGCTCAGGCCTTAGGGTTCAGGGTTTAGGGTTGGGGGTTTACGGATTAGGGTTTGGGGTTTGGGGTTTGAAGTTCAGGGTTCAGGGTTCAGGGTTCGGCGTTCGGGGTTCGGTTCTCGGGGTTCAGGGGTCGGGATTCATGGTTCACGATTCAGGGTTCATCGTTCGTGGTTCAGGGTTCAGGGTTTAGGGTTCAGGGTTCAGGGTTCACGGTTCAAGGCACAGTGTTCAGGGTTTAGGGTTCTGGGTTTAAGGTTCAGCGTTCTGGGTTCAGGGTTGGGGGTTTAAGGGGTTTAGGATTTAGGGTTCGGGGTTTGGGGTTTGGGGTTTTAGGTTCTGGGTTCAGGGTTCGAGGTTCAGGGTTTAGGGTTTGGGGTTTGAGGTTCGGGGGTTTTGGGTTTAGGGTTTAGGGTTTAGGGTTTGGGGTTTGGGGATTG
>NW_010366190.1:0-768 GCF_000414095.1 Morus notabilis
GAAGGGATTTTTTGTTCCAAATTCAAATTGGAGATAGGGATTTGATTCTCTTTTGAAGTTTAACTTCTACTCCTTATATATGAGAATGATAGAAAATTGTGGACACAATTTTTGAAGCATTATTCAACCCTAAGAATAGAGTGTGGCCGAATTTACTCAAAGAAAAAAGAGAGCAAATATTTTTCTCCAAAAAATTCCACATCGTGCATGCGTTCGTGTTTGTGGAAATTTGAGTGTTTACGAAACCTGTTTTGTCTCACGTGTGCCCACACACATGTCTACGTGGAATCAAGGAATTGACGTGGAAGACTTTGGTATTCTAAACACAAAACATGGAGCAAGGACTGTTCGTGGTCAAAGAACTCAAGTTATCATCCGAGTCGGCTTCTAGGTATTTTTCTGGATTGAGTATTTGATATATAAATTAATACGATTAATTTATTCGTGCATAAATTAATATAATCTATAGAGTATCTCAAAAGTTTTGTGAAAATTTTTGTTATACACGATCCGCTTTTCCCCACGCTTCCGCAGCCGAATTCGATTCGGCAACCAACAATTGGTATCAGAGCGGTCTATAGACGATATTAATTTATGCTTCGATTATTTGATAATAAGAATTAATATATTAAATATGTGATATTTAATTATGTATGTATGTTATGGGTAGGCACTTGCATTTATGGATGTTTATTTTAATTCTTGTTGACGAATGTATTTATGGTGGATTTGGTCGTTAATTATATGGTTCCATGGATCGGTTATATT
>NW_010366191.1:0-7708 GCF_000414095.1 Morus notabilis
GAACACAAATATTTAGGGGATCCGCGAGTCACCAGCTCTCTGCTACAGTATCCCGCCAAAAACGAAAGTGTGGCGGTGCCCCTCGCCCCTTTCTCTGCCCAATTTAGAATGTTCTGTTAATGCCTTGTTCTTCAGTGTTTACTTGCATGGGTTTTTGAATGAGCTAGGTAGGTATATATTTTGTAATCATATTGTTTCTTAGCATCAATTTGACCAACTACCTTCAACCAAAAAAAAAAAAAAAAAAAAGACGTTGGGACGTTTAAAAAAGAGATTCGTGTCATGATTCGTAATTCGTTACAGTATTTTTTCTCATAAAAAACACACATAAAACGAGAATAATTATGAATTATGATTCTGAATTCATGAATTAAACGCTTCCGTCTGAGATGAATTATCTCTTTGTCCATCCCGTTCAACTTCTACAACAAATTTTTTTAAAAAAAAAAAAAACCATTTGGAAAGAAAAAGAAGAGCAAAATTTCTTTATCCTTCTTTTTTTTTGGTTGGGAAGTGAGCGCATAATTTCTATATATCTTATAAAGCATATATAAAGTCACCTTATGAAATTACAACAAATTCTTCCGTTGTAAATTACTTTTAGTTACTTTTGTCCTCATAAATCTTTTTCATTTTACCGATTCGAATTTAAAATTTGAGTTTTGTTACAGTAAAAACTCTAAAAAATAATCACTTTTAACTTTTTTATTATATTAAATTTTTTTTATATAAAATCACATCTTAATTCAAATTAGCAAATTAAATGAGCCCTTAAATTATTCTAAAAAAAGAGTAATTTTCAGTTTGTTAATATTTTATTTTTTATTCAGAAATAGTAGAAAATATGTCAATATGAAAAGCTTAAAAAAGCATATAGGCCAATTTTTAGTTATAGAAAGTCATAACTTGTTAAGTTATAGTTCATAATCAGATAAGTTATGAACAAACTTGTCAAGTTATAGTTTATAGCTATACAAGTTATGGATAAAAATCGTCAATAACTTGTTAAATTATAGTTCATAATCAGACAAATTATAGACAAAAATAATAATTTAACCTATTTATTAATTTATATAAACTATTGACCTATTAATTTTAATTTATCTCAAATTTTAACCTATTTTCCTCCTTCTTTCTTTTCTATTATGTCAATACAAAGAAAAAGACGTGGCAATTGTCAGAATGGTGTAGAATAGAAAGTACTGTCAGACTCTCCTGAGACTCTGACCCCATTTTCACTGTCTTCGACCCTGTGACCCTTCGTTACCATTATTTTTGTTGCATTTATAATAAATTCAATTCAATGAGATAAAAAAGATATAATTAACAATTTATCTGAAACTCTGAAAGAGATATTTATATTTTAGGTTGCTTATAGAATAGCTAAAAAAAAAAAAAAACAACTTTAATATTATTTCCTAATCCTTTTCACTTAAATCAATCACCCATATTATTATTTTTATTTTTATGGCCCTGAAAATGACCTTTTAATATCATCCAACACTGCTATTTATTTGTACAATTTTCTTTTGTCTAATAATCATGGATTTATATGGAAATGAATGATTTGGAGAGCCTTTTTTTTTTTGTTACAAAGAGTTATGAACAAAAGGGAAAAAAAAACTACTTACTTTTTGCTAGAATATAAAGTTAAATCACATGCTCACACTTTGCACCAATAACATTTAATCTTAATTCATATTTTTCTTTTTCTTTAGGAATCATATTTTTTTTAATAACTATATATGTGGGTTCTTCTTTAAGAAAAATAACTTTGTGGGTCCCCTTTTTTTCCTTGCTTTAACAATTTAAGTGTAATTTAACACTTTCTTATTTCTTAAAAACAAAAGAAAAACATAAAAAGAACATTGACAACTGAAATTAATGTTAACTAAAAATTCCTGTTCCTCCAAAAAAATGCCAATATTTTAATTATTTCTCAAAAGTAAAGGTTTTATTATTACTGTTTATTATTATTATTATTATTATTATTATTATTTTGGTTTTCTCACTTCTTTTTCTGACTCTGATCTTCTCCTTCTTCTCAGTTGAAACTCAGCTTCTTTTCTCTTCTCCAAGGTATTCTTTTGGTTTTCGAATTAATCCTATTTCCTTTAAACATTAATTTTCCTTTCAATTTCATGTTTTGATGATTCATTTTGTTTCTGTTTCGTTCATTTTTTGCTCCACTTTAATATTTCTAGGGTTTTTTTTCCTCTTTTTCTTTGTTCATATCTTTTCATAATTTCTATTATTAGTCTCTTGCTCTGTTTTGATTGGCGAAACTCAAACAAACGGAAAAGAAAATTCTTTTTTTTTTCTTCTTTTCCTTCGCAGCGGAAAATAGCAGCTACTCCCATTTTTTATGTTCCCGGAAAATTTTCATTTTCCCGGGTTGTTACGGATTTTCGCATTTTAGCTCATTTATATTGAGTATTTGAAAGTAGTAATCGATATTGATGATTCTGGGTTAACTTATACTTGTTATACATATATATAATATGCATATATATATATATGTTATATTCTTTAGCACTATATGTATAATGTATTGGTTCTTTTATGTTTGGTGTATTGTTTAAAAGCTTGTGGTAATTCTACAGCTAAAATTTGAAAAGTGAAACTTTCATTCATAGCTTAATGTTCCATTGGAGATCCTTAATGGTATTCTTTCTTTGAGTTTCTCCAAGAAAGTTTAATTTTTGGACATATTTTAGAAACAATGAAAAAAAATCCAACTAAATAAGTGGATAGGGAAATTAGGTAATGGGCTAGTTCAAACAAAGTTTAACATTTTATTCTTGGGGAAATAATTTTTACATGTATTCTTTTCCATAAGAAATTGAAGATACACACATATATATATATATATATATTTTTGTTTTTATTTTATATATTTAAGTAATACCAGAATAAAGGAAAGTGCAAAACAAGAAGAATCAAAGAAGGGTTATCTTTGTGTTTTTCAGAAGTGAACAACCAAAAAAAGATCAGGATTTCACTCTATCCAAAACCAAAACCAAATCAAATGAACATCATTATATGTATGTGCTTTTTTTTTTTAATCTTTGGTGCCATCAAAATCTTTATATTCATGCAAACTGCAGGGTTGGCCGATTGTTAAAATGAGCAGACCAACCACACGCAGTAAAAATAAAAGACACAAGCAAGGGGATAACGTTGACATAACTTCTGAATTGTTAAGGTACGGGGATTTTCTGCTTTTATGCTGTTTGGTTATTGTTGTTGCTTGATTGTTTGTTCTTTATACGTTGATCGATCCCTTTTCTTTCATTATGTAGGAAAATTCACATAACAGGTGATGTATCTGATGATGAGATTAATGTGCTTTATAAGATTATGAAACCGGTTTGTCAGGGGTGCCGTGTGAATACTAAGGATAATCCGAACTGCTTTTGTGGGCTAATCCCACCTCCGAATGGAAACCGGAAACTTGGCTTATGGCAGAAGACATCGGAAATTCTTCAAGCTCTTGGCCCGGACCCAACCATCGACCTTCGTTCTTCTGCCGACTCTCCTGCAGGACTTACGAACCTTGGTGCAACATGCTATGCCAACAGCATACTACAATGCTTGTACATGAATAAATCCTTCCGTGGAGGCATCTTTTCTGTTGAACCGGATCTTTTGAAACAACAGCCGGTTTTGGATCAGCTTGCACGGCTTTTTGTGCAACTGCATGCCAGTAAAAGGGCATTTATAGACTCCTCTCCATTTGTTAAGACACTTGAATTGGATAATGGAGTTCAACAAGATAGCCATGAGTTTTTGACATTGCTTCTTTCTTTGCTTGAACGTTGTCTTAGCCACTCTAAAGTTTCCAAGGCAAGAACTATTGTCCAAGATCTCTTCCGTGGAAGTGTGTCTCACGTGACAAAGTAAGAATGATTTCGTTATCTACATAATTCTAAAGCTATTCTCCTTCTAGCTATTATGAATTTTATTTGATGCTCTTTCTTTTTACTCTTCATTGGACTCTAATTTTCCTGTTATATACGTTGCTTCTTGCTCAGATGATTGATAGTTGAGACGATTTGCAATTTCTTCGAAAAGTATCATTGTGAATATGCCTTCATATGATCAAACATTTCTACTTGCTTTATTTTTCTTCAGTTCTAATTTATTTCCTTATGTAGGTGCTCTCAATGTGGACAAGATTCGGAAGCGTCTTCAAATATGGAAGACTTTTATGAACTAGAACTGAATGTAAAGGGTTTGAAAAGTTTAGCTGAGAGTCTAGATGATTATCTTAGCGTGGAAGAGCTTAATGGGGATAATCAATATTTCTGTGAGTCTTGTAAGACAAGAGTTAATGCTACTCGCAGCATCAAGCTGCGGTTTTTGCCACCTGTACTTAATTTTCAGCTCAAGCGTTGTGTTTTCATTCCGAAGGTACTATCAATTTCTAGTATCTAGATATTGTCTTGCTTTGGCATCATCATCTACTATATTGTTAACTCAGTATCTGGACATCAGATTTTTTATGTTTCTTTTTTGCATTAATTTGTGTTAGTAGACCACTACGAAGAAGAAGATTACTACTGCATTTTCTTTCCCTGGAGAACTAAATATGGGAAAGAGGTTATCCGAGACTACTCAAGTTGAATCAACCTATGACTTATCAGCAGTGCTGATTCACAAGGGAACTGCAGTTAACAGTGGGCATTATATAGCTCACGTTAAGGATGAAAATACAGGGCAATGGTGGGAATTTGATGATGAGCAGGTCTCAAACTTAGGCCGTCACCCTTTTGGAGAAGGCTCTTCAACTTCTACTTCAAAGCCCGTTAAAACTGAGCCTGCTGTTATTCATTCAAGCATGGAACAAACTAGCACTTTAGCCAATGGAGATCAAATGGACGTTGTTCAGCAAGAATCTTGTAAACCTGCTTCTGATAGTCATACGGAGATATTCTCTTCTAGTGATGCGTATGTGTTGATGTATAATCTCAGGTGTTCCAGGAAAGATGGCGGCGCAAGTCCAATGATTTGTGATGCTAATTTTGAGGACATTGATATGATTTCCTTACATGATGGTGTTTCGCTGCCATCTCATCTTTATGAAGAGTTAAAGTCTTTGAATGCATCTTACGTTGATGCTTGTGAACAATACAAATTGAAGAAGGAAATGGAGTTGAACCGAATCTCAGAACGAAGACAAGAAGTACGATCAATTTTGTCCGAAGCCCCTGTCAGATCACCTGAGGAACCATTTTACTGGATTTCTGCAGACTGGCTCCGTCAGTGGGCTGACAACATTACTGCTCCGTAAGAGTTTAAATTTGCATTTGTTACAGTTGCTTTCTTTTTGTTTTTGAGTTTAGTATTATATTAGGCGTGTAAATTATATATATATATATATATATATATGATGACTCCAGTATTCCTCTTTGGTTTATAGTTTATGATTTCTGTCTATATATATCAGAAAAGCATAGCATGTCGAGATTAGGTAGTTCGTTGGTACACAACATAGGGTGTGTTTACTAATCAGGAATTAAAAGAATAGGAAACAAATTCCAAGAAAAAAGAAATTAAGTTTTACGAAATTAAGTTCCAGAACTCCATTAAAGTGTTTACTAATCTATTTGGGAATTAAGTTACGAGGGCAAATAAATTCCTATTATGTTGTTTACTTACATAAAAATTAAAAGGAATATATATATAATAAATGTGCTTACAAAAGTACCCTTGTGTTAAGTGAATAACTAACTTACAACAACAACAACAAATACAAGTCTTAATCCCAAATTAATTGGGGTTGGCTATATATGGATTTTAAGTGAATAGCTAACTTAAATAAGGGTTAATTTGGTAAATAGGTTAGTTAGTTCCTATTTCTTAGGGGAAGGAATTAAATTCCACAGGTAGGAGGTGGATATAAGTTCCCCCCTATCAAGGAACTTAATTCCTCATTTGTAGATGGGGTCCACGTAATCAACTACCAAATACAAAAGTAAACACAAGAAACTAAAATCAGGAATTTAATTTCCTTTCCTAAAATTGGATTCCTGGTTAGTAAACGAGCCCATAGAGTTCACTTACCATTTCTGCATTGCCATTTTTGTATTCCTTTTTGTCGTTTTATGTGTTTAAGTTTTTATGTTATTCTGCTAGCTTTTCTCAACAATTATGGCTTCTTGATCGTTGCTGTGTATTATTTTGAACATGTTTTTAATTGGCTTAAACTGTTATGATCTTTGCAGTGTTCTTGACAATACTTCTATCCAATGCTCACATGGAAAAGTCCCAATGTCAAAGGTCGGCTCCATGAAGCGATTATCAGCTAAAGCTTGGGCTGCGTTGCGTTCCAAGGTATTTGGTTTTGTAATTTTTAGTCTTATTGAACGTGGCCTTAGTTTCTTTCCCTTGGTATTCAGATTTTGGTTACTCTGAAGCGTTAAAAGTGAATTTCTGTTCCTTTTTCCTCTGACTTTTACTATAAAAGCATCTTCCTAGAATTGTTTTTTGTGTTTTGTAATTATTTTCTGGTTGTGATACAAGGTCTTCAATACTTTCACTTGAAGAAGATAGTATGAACCTTTAAGATACTATTCAAACGGAAAGATTTTGAAATTCAGTTGAGAATTAGCATGAAGTTTGTTCTTATCTTAGGGATGGTGGACTGAAAACGGAATGAGGGAAAAGATGATGCAATTACTTATCTTTTAGTGGATGTGCATGAAAATGGTGCTTCATCAATGTGAAGCAACTTGATGCAATGAAGGTTACATTTCTTGATTAGCAAGGAGAAACTTGATAATTGTTGACTCTCTGAGTTTTCCCCTATCTCTTTTTCTTTTCTCTCTTTTTTTTTTTTTTTTTTTTTTTTTTTTTTTTTTTTTTAAAAAAAAAAAAAAGGTAAGGTTTATTCTTTCTGTAGGTGGCTATAAACTTGTTTTTTTCCCTCTGTGCTTGTCCTGCTTAGTTCTGTCAATTTTTAGCTATATGGTCTTCCTTTTTAACTTATTCACACTTTTGCAGTCATTACCTATGACATTTTATTTTAATGATAAATTCTTTTACAGTAACTACTGATGACATTGTATTTTAAATGACATTCTTGTAATTCCAGTACAATGGGGTTCCAGAATTGTCCAATCATGACCACTGCAAGGATTGTCTTATGGATGGGGCGCACACTCTTGTCTCTGCTGATAGCTACAGGGATCGTAGAACATTAATGAAACAAATTGCGGAAGATGTACTTGCAGGGAGGTGCGAAGATGGAACATATTATGTTTCCAAGGCGTGGTATGGCTTCAAAGCTTTTATGCTCCCACTGCTCCGGATATGCATATTTTGTTTCCGATAGCTTTTATGCTGATGCTAATGAGCTCCTCAACTTCAGGTTGCAACAATGGTTAAAAAGAAAAATACTTGATGCTCCAACCGAAGCTGATGCTGGGCCAACAGTTTCCATAAGGTGCCCTCATGGCGAGCTTATGCCCGAGGAGGCTGTGGGAGCTAAGAGATTGCTTGTTCCTGAGAATCTGTGGCTCTTCCTTTATGGAGATGCTACTACAGTAAAACCTGATGATCCTTTGGATTGTTCGACTTTTCCTTTAGATTCAAGACAATGTTCCCAGTGTTGTGATGAACTATCTGAAGTAGCATGCATGGAAGATTATTTAAGGTCATTTTGACTTTTTTTTCGCTAATGCAGAATGACACCTTTTTTTCTTTT
>NW_010366192.1:0-572 GCF_000414095.1 Morus notabilis
ATAAGTACCAAAAGGATAGGTAAATGTAGTTTTATCCTGATCCTCTAATACGATCTCGATATGATAATAGCCTGAGTAGCCATCAAGAAAGTAATAGTAAGGATGACCAGCCACACGTTCTAGGATTTGGTCAATGAATGGAAGTGGGAAGTGATCCTTGTGGGTGGCGACGTTCAGCTTTAGATAGTCAATGCACATTCGCCAACCCGTCACAGTCCTTGTGGGAACAAGAGCCCCTTTCTCATTTTCCACCACTGTCACCCCTGATTTCTTAGGCACCACCTGAGTTGGACTGACCCACTTGCTATCAGTGACTGGATAGATGATTCCTGCATCCAGAAGCTTCAAGACTTCATTCTTCATGACCTCTTTCATCGTTGGGTTTAGTCTTTGGGGATCCCTTCGTGGATTAACCCCGTCTTCCAAGTTGATGTGATGAGAGTAAATTAATGGGCTAATACCCTTAATGTCAGCAATCGTCCAACCTAATGCCGATTCGTGTTCACGCAGCATGTCAACTAACCGCTGCTTTTAAAATGCATCAAGTTTAGATGAAATGATGACAGGAAAGG
>NW_010366193.1:0-9105 GCF_000414095.1 Morus notabilis
GTGGTATCTCCCCAACAAATATGAATATTGTACTATAGTATAAAATGAATACAAATAGAGAGATGTTGAACTTACTATGTACCAACTACTCTTTTAGTATTTACTCCAGTTTGTTCACCTCCAAGAATTCTTGCCAAGCCAAAGTCTGAAATCTTAGGGTTTATCTCACTGTCTAAAAGTATATTACTAGCTTTAAGATCTCTGTGAATAATTCTCAATCTTGAATCTCGATGAAGATAAAGAAGTCCACGTGCAATCCCAACAATAATATCAAAGCGCTTCGTCCAATCAATAGTTGTTTCCCTAGTTTGATCTGTTATCATTTCAAATTCATGGAGTTAAATTTCAATGCCGTTAGACCATAAGCACAAACAATATGAAATAGCTGATTAGATTTTGTAAGGTGGCTAACTGAATATATATAAGTCCAAGCTCTTTCTCGGCATGAACTCATAGATCAACATCCTTTCTTCTCTATGAATACAACATCCTAACAGCCTCACAAGATTCCGGTGTTGAAGTTTTGAAATCAAGGCAACCTCATTCTTGAACTCTACAAGCCCCTGTCTAGAATCTTTAGAAAGCTTTTTTACTGCTATTTCTTGCCCAGATGAGAGCAGACCCTATAAAAGAAAAAAAAAGTGTTATTAGATAAAAAGTATATAAGAAAAATCATGGGTAAGAAGAATTAAGATTGTTCATTTCACAACGAATCATAATGTATAAATTAATAAGGTACCTTGTAGACTGGACCAAAACCACCCTCACCAATTTTATTTATGGAGGAGAAGTTGTTAGTAGCATTGGCAATAGTATCTAAGTTAAATGAAGGTAGCTCTACATCTTCCTCTAGAAGAATAGGACCCCGATCTTCGATTGAATTGATTGTTGTTTCCTCTGTAAAACAAGAAACTAAGCTGAAATGCATGATCTGTGATTCTGTAGTGCTATCAATAAAATTCTACTCGATACATGTTTGTTTGTTTGGACTGTCAAAGGCGTGGATACCTATACTAGTTATCAACGAATTATATATATATATATATATATGAATTGTCTCTAATGCAGAATTGGAGCGGCACAAGTATATTTCCTTTAAAAATATGTATATTTTCTCTTCAGCATATATATATTTCCTCTTAAAGCATGTATACACTAATAATTTATCTAAACATCTATATACATATTTTTAGAAGAAATATACATGTGCCGATGATAAAATATACAAGTTTTTAAAAAAAATATATGCCGCTCCAATCCGGTACCGGATTGGAGACTTTACCTATTATATAGAACTAAATGGGGAACTACATGTTCATGATGTACTGCTCTTAAATCTAAATAACTTCTAAGCACGCAGCATTTTTATAGTTGTCGTGTCTTCTTTTCAAAATCCTTCTAGCACATATGAAGCCTATTTTTTACTTGCTTCAACCAAAACTGTTTATTATTCATGAAATTAAAGAGCGTAATAAAGAAGGAAGAAAAAAAACCATACGATTTCATGCCGTTTTAGACTATATCTTGATGAATTTTTCAGCTGATTAATTTTTTTAATTTTTTAATTTTTTTGTTTTTGAAGTTTCTGTGAGAACACCAGTTGCGTACAAATTGTACAGTATTTTATTGGACTACAGAGTATAAACCAAAAAAATATTCTTCTTGAAACTTTTATGCTAATTAGTTATTAGTAAAAAGATATTATGTCTTGTTCATGGAAAAGATATTACTAAAAAAAATATTATTATACCTTACCTTGGCTAATAAGGGAGCAAGATGTTCTCTTATAGATGACATATCCACCCACTAAACAAACTAGAAGAAACACCAAAACTTGTGATATGATCACAGCAATCAATTTGCCATTGTCTGATTTTGTGCCTACAAACAACCACAACATATTAATGAATGCATTAAGAGCACGTTTACAAAACCGTAATAGTCTAATATTTATGACAAAGGTATATATGAATTTGCAAAGGAAAGTAAATAAGTAATAATAAGTGTTATTGATTCTCAGTTACTTATCTATTACGAGGTGGAATGAAAAAAAAAAATATATATATATATATATATCTAATTCCTTAATAAGAACCTTAGGAATATAATTGTTTAAATATTCTTTACATAACCAAATAATTATTGACTTGTAATACGCGAACTTATTATAGGTGTAAGGATCAGCATTTTTTTCCCCCTCATTTTCTATCATGTGCAGCCAGAATTAAACTACTATTGATCTTAATTTTATAAGTAAACAAATAATTAAATAGGAAAAAAAATGTATCTTGCAGCCGGCCCTAGCAAAACCATAGAGGGAGAGAGGGGAAAAAGAGAGAGTTTCATGGCCAGGGGCTCGATGTATCACTGGACCTCTGGCCATCAAAATTTATCTACAAGCTCGTTATCGGATATTTAGTTTAGGGTGAGGTTCGTGCCATCCGTGAAGGAGAACGATTGCCGGATTGAATTTAAAGTAGGGATGGGATCGTCTATGGACTTGAGGCGTTTTTAGATGCGCCGTTCTTCATCTTGACCTACCCCGTGGAGGTTGTACTATGTGAAAGAAATTCAGTCATCTTGTAGTGCACATGCCGATTATCGCCTACATGTGTTTACCAACCACTTGTCTTTCTACTGGTTTGTTTTGCTGGTGTTGTGGGACCTTGCTTTCCTTGGTGTTTTGATGTTCTAGCTTGTGCATTTTTTTTTTCCTTTTTGGTTGTAATTACAATGGTTCTTAGCCTAATTAGTTTATATTATTTTTTTTCATCCGCAAGATATGTTTCTTTGCGGTTTCTGTCTAACTTTCATGCTATGGGTTTCTCGACATCGGTTGAGCAGATTGTTTCTATCGACTATAGAGGATTTGTCAAAGAACTATGCATGTACTTGATTTTTTGCGTACCTCTTTGAGCGATTTTCATTTGTGGAGTTCAGTATACACTCTTTTTCCTTAAGCTTTATTCAAATTTACTGATAAAACCAGTTATCTATGGTGCCCTTTTTCGTATAGCAAGTAGAGGCTATTTTGTATAAATTAGTATTTATAAAGTCTTTTCATATTTTAGAATATATTATCCCTTTCAAAAAAAAAAAAGGAAAAGAAAAACACGGCATTGACCCTTTCTCATTCACGTGCCGTAAATATAGCTAAAAAGTCAATAGGAAAAAAAGCATAACATAGAAGAAAAGTAATTGCTGTAGTAAGAATATAAATATTTTTTTCTTCAAGAAATTGAGTAAAAAATAGGTAAGGACCACAAAAGTATAATATAGTGCCAAAAGATAAAAACAACGTTCTCGGGAATGATTTTTCAAACTTCTACTATTATCCCAAAAAATTCTTTCTACAACCCAAGAAGTAAGAGTTAACTTTGTGTTCTTAGGCACACAGTTTCCATTAAAGACAATAAAATGCAATATATCTAGTTATGAAAAATAAGATGCATATCTTTCAAAAAAAAAAAAAAAAAAAGCAAAAAAAAGATGCATAGCATCTAACACAAGTTTTTACTTAAAAAATGAAATACATTAATTATACTTGCTCTGCACTTCAAACTAAATTACTTGAAAATTTGAGAACAAAGAAGCTAGACTTACCAAATTCAGAAGCAGCCATTCTAATGTAGAGATCTTGTCCACCATCGCTGAAATGTTTCATATCAAGCAAGTCCGCAGACCAGATTACACAGCCAGCAAGCCGAGCCACAGCATAAGCCACACAAGAGCAGTTTCTCCTACAAATCAACTCACAATCCTCCTTCCTCACCACCGATCCGTTCACCGTAAATTCCGAATTGTACGGCAACTTCATCCGAGAGAACTTCTTGAACCTCTCGCTTTCGCTACAGTTCAAGCGTGTTTTTAGCACACATCCACTGGTAAAATCCATTGCATCCCACTCTTCCTGTACTTTTGGAACAAAACCAGTTGGGCAATGGCAAGCACGGCTGTCACTGCTGTCACAGATTCCATTAGGACCACAACGCGCAAAATTGTCACAATCATCTCTCTGCACCGCGTAGATGGTAACCCACTTTTCGTTCTCTTGGTTCCACCGGAGCTGCTCAGGAGATCCCGATGGCTTCAAGCAGAACCTGGTGACCGTGGAATTGTCCGCGTTGTCGAAGGTATAGTAGACATGGGTTTCATTCACAACATAGCTGGGTTTAAAGACCGCATTTTCCTGGAGAGGAGTGTCTCCGCCTGTTTGTACACCATCCCACGGCCCATTTCTGTACACAATATCTTTGCCTTTGAGCAGAAGTACCTGAGGAAGCCTACGAGGGTCTGATTCGTATGTGTAGGTTCCGATGGATGGATCTTGGAGGCTGTTCCAGGAGGTTAGCTTCCAACTTTGACCAGTAATGAAGTCTTTACCCAGCTTCATACCCGCAATGAGCGAATCGCAGGGATGATCGAAACTCTGCCATGTATAGTTTCCGTTACTGCCATCTTTAACCACGAGGTTTCCTGTGTTTAAGAGCTGCAAAGTGGGGTCTTTTGCTGATGAATTTGAGGACCATATAGGGTCCTCTGTTTTGTTGCTGTGGATTATTATATTTCCGGTTTCGGTGATTTTGAGGACACCAGACGAGTCTGTGAGAGGGTTGCCTCTGTTGGCAACCCAGACGGCCGTGAGATCTGAAACATTCTTGAACCATATTCCCACGTAGCGGTTCTTGGAATTAGGTGGACTGAAAAAGCCTAATTCGAATTTTTCCCCGGTGGAGACCAGAGTTTGACCGGTGTCTTGGAGAGTTTGGTTTGGTTTTATGGTGTCATCAGCTGCCAAGGAATTATGGAAGCAGATAAGAGAGAAGAAAAATATGATAATAACCTGCTTCATTGATTATTTATAGTTCTGGGAAACTGAAACGGAGAACAACGAGATCTTGAGAGGCAAGCTTTTCTATGTTCCCATCTCCATAGTTTTCTTCTTTTCTTCGCATCTTTTAAGTTTAAACTTCTCTCTTTCCAGGGCGTTTACCAAATGAAGCTCGAATAGACTATACTAGCGTACAGATCCTAAAGTCAAGTACCTAATGAAAATAATATAATTTGGACTAGACGATATTAGCATTATTCTTATTCATATTTAAATGGATGAATACGTAAATGAATTGATGTAGGAGCTCTTATTGCCGTTTAAGTTCTTGCCTGTCATTTAAGCTTTGTCATTTATGTATTTCCTTTTTTTTCTTCCTGTCGTTTAAGTTTTAGCATGTCGTTTGCTTAATGTAATACACCAGCTATATATAGTTGAGTTGTCGAATGTTGAGGGTAATGAAATTAACCTAATTTGTTCAGCCCAATCGCTGTCTTGTTTAGCACACTACTCTCTGGTTTTTAGGGACTAAGCTTGCACGGCTGACCCCATCTGGTTTAAGCCAGAGAAACACCCGCTGCCTACACCAGGTTTGGTATCAGAGCTAAGGCTTTCCCAAGGTGTGATGACCACCGGCGAGGCCAGCCTTCACCGGATTGATGACGATGATCGAAACATTCCAGCCCTCTGGGCCGCCGTGTCAAAACTTGAGCAGAAGTTTGAGGTTAGCTTTGAACTCCTCAATCGCAACCTCCAGCAAGTCATAGCCCACATCGGAGTGGCCACACCCAACCAACGGAGGGACGCCCCACCACCGCCACGAGAGCGGGAAGTCACGCGAACTCCACCGCCTGTGAACAGAGGCCCGCGCGCATTCCGACGACCTGCAGAGCTGAACGACGAGCTTGACGAGTTGGAGACGGGAGATGCCACAGCTCCACCGCCACGACCAGCGCCACCGGAATTGGACTTCGAAGAGGACTTTGGCCCTTGGGTCAACCGAGGCACCAGGTATGAACCACGACACACTCGATTTCATGGAGACCGAAATTCTGATTTTTGATTTAAGCTGGATTTGCCCAGCTTTGATGGGCATTTGGATATCGAGGATTACCTCGACTGGGAACATAAGGTAGATAACTTCTTTGAATATATGACTGTACCGGAAGATAAGAAAACCAAGTTTGTGGCCTCTAAGCTGACTAAAGGGGCTGCCGCTTGGTGGATTGCCATTAGCAAGAACAGGGAGAGAGACGGACGGCCACCGGTTCGCTCGTGGGCTCTCATGAAACAATTGATGCGGCAACGGTTCTTGCCGAATAACTTTGAGCAGACTTTGTTTCGGCAATACCAGCGCTGTTCACAGCGGGGCCGAAGCATAGGAGAGTACACTGAAGAGTATTACCGACTTAACGCTCGCAACAATCTCTCAGAGTCAGAGGACCAGCAAATCGCTAGGTACGTCGGAAGGTTGAGGGAGAGCATCCAGGACCAACTTACGCTGAGACCTATTTGGAACCTCACCGAAGCAATCACTTTGGCCTACAAAGTCGAGGCCCAACAGTCCCGTAGTGGAAATCGAACTCAGCCGTATCGCCGCTTTGTGGAGCACCCGTTGGTGCGAGAGGGTACATATGAACCTTTGCCACGCCCACTGACAGCACCTCACAGGAAGGCCCCATTGAAAATCAGAAGACAACTGCCCCGGCACAGCTCCCTTCAGTCCAAGTGGCTAATAACCCCTATGCCCGGCCCATAACAGGGAAGTGCTACCGCTGCAACAAGCCGGGACATCGATCTAACGAGTGTCCGCTTCGCAAACTAATCAACCTCATCAGTGAGCTGGGGGTTGTCAACGAAGAAGAGGAAGTTGAGGCAATTGAGGAAGAACTCGAAGGGGTAGAACAAGTATTCGGAGATGAGGGAGACCGAATCGCTTGTGTGGTAAAAAGAATCTTGCTGTCACCAAAGCAACACAGCGCGAACCAACGTCACTCCATTTTTCGGACTCGTTGCACCGTCAACATGAAAGTGTGTGACTTAATTATTGACAGTGGCAGCAGCGACAACTTCGTTTCGAAGGCTTTGGTCAAAGCCCTTAACCTCACTACCGAGAAACACTCCAAACCCTACAAGATTGGGTGGATCAAGAAAGGGGTCGAAGCTTCGGTCGACACTATTTGCAAGGTCCCTTTCTCCATTGGCAAACACTACCAAGATGTTGTCGTTTGTGATGTCATCGAGATGGATGCATCACACATCCTTCTTGGCCGACCTTGGGAGTTCGACGTGAACGCTAAGCATGATGGCAGGACTAACTGTTATGAATTCTCCTGGCTCGGCAAGAAGATAGCTTTAATGCCGCTTCCCCCTCAAGCGCAGGTCGCTGCCCAGGGTGATCACAAGGGGTGACTATTCCTTACCACCCCAGGGAAACCATTCGAGCAAGACATCCGAGATGCAAAGGTGATCCTGGCCCTAGTTGCAAAGGGGATGGAGGCAGTTTCTGCTCCTATTCCCCAAGAGGTACAGGCCCTAATGAAAGAATTCAGTGACCTCACTCCGGATGAGCTACCTGAAGAGCTACCCCCAATGAGGGAGATCCAGCACTGCATCGATCTCACTCTCGGTGCAAGCCTGCCAAACCTCCCACATTATCGGATGGGGCCCCTCAAACATGATACCCTACAACAGATGGTAGAAGACCTACTGCAAAAACAACTCGTTCGGCCTAGCCTGAGCCCGTGCGCCATCCCGGCTCTGTTAGTACCCAAGAAAGATGGTAGTTGGCGGATGTGCGTCGATAGCCGAGCCATAAACAAGATAACCATTAAGTATCAGTTCCCCATTCCACGCCTTGAGGATATGCTTGACAAACTTGACGGCTCGAAAGTGTTTTCCAAGCTTGACCTACGAAGCGGCTACCACCAAATTCGAATCCGGCCGGGGGACGAATGGAAAACCGCCTTCAAGACGCGGGAGGGTTTGTATGAGTGGCAAGTTATGCCCTTCGGCCTTTGTAACGCACCGAGTACCTTTATGCAGCTCATGAACCAAGTTCTCAAACCTTTTATCGGGCGGTTTGTGGTCGTTTACTTTGACGACATTTTAATCTACAGTAAGGACCCTACATAACACGTGTTGCAACTTAGGGAGGTGCTGGCAGCCTTGAGGGAACACAAGCTTTTCCTCAATCTTAAGAAGTGTGAGTTCCTTACCACTAGATTACCTTTTCTGGGATTTGTGATTAGTGTGCAGGGCATTGAAGCGGATGAGTGTAAAGTGGAAGCAATCCGCAACTGGCCAACTCCCACTACCGTGCATGAAGTTCGCAGCTTCCATGGTCTGGCCACCTTCTATCAGTGATTCATTCGGCACTTTAGCACCCTTATAGCTCCTATCACAGATTGCTTGAAACGGGACCGGTTCACTTGGGGGACCGAACAAGAACAGAGCTTCATTACTGTCAAAGAGAAGCTCAGCACTACACCAGTCCTGGCCCTGCCGAATTTTGACAAGGTCTTTGAGGTCGAAACTGATGCCTCCATGGTTGGCATTGGAGCAGTACTCACTCAGGATGGGAGGCCAATCGAATTTTTTAGTGAGAAACTCAGTGAGACCAGACGCAAATGGAGCACTTACGAGCAAGAATTCTTTGCTGTAGTACGGGCACTGCAACACTGGGAGCCATACCTCCTCTCTAAGGAATTTGTCCTCCATAGTGACCACCAAGCTCTACGGTACATCCACTCTCAGAAGACAACCAACCGAATGCACATTAGGTGGGCCCTTTACCTACAACGGTTCAACTTTGTGATCCAGCACAAGTCTGGAAAGTCAAACAAAGGGGCGGACGCCCTCAGTCACAAACCGCATCTGCTCACCATTTTAGCGACTGAAGTAACCAGCCTCGAAAGCTTGCGCGACCAATATGCCGATGATGAGGATTTTGGTGCTCTGTGAGTGTGTTGCTCTGCTGGAGACCGAATCCCCGATTACCATATCCAACACGGATATTTGCTGAAGGGAGGTCAGCTTTGCGTTCCTCATTCGTCCCTTCGGGAGCACTTGATCAGAGAGTTGCACGCAGGCGGACTAGCAGCTCATCCGGGGCGGGACAGGACCTATGAGCTCCTCGCCAACCAATTTTTTTGGCCACATATGCGGAAGGAAATAACTAACTTTGTCCGGCGGTGTGGGGTATGCCAACGTGCGAAGGGGCACAGCCAAAACACCGGCCTCTATTTGCCTCTGCCTGTTCCAGACAACATCTG
>NW_010366194.1:0-911 GCF_000414095.1 Morus notabilis
TGAACCCAGAACCCTGAACCCTAAACCCTGAGCCCTGAACACTGAACCCAGAACCCTGAACCGTGAACCCTGAACCATGAACTGTGAACCTTGAACCCTGAACCCTGAACCGTGAACTGTGAACCCCGAACCCTGAACGCCGAACCCTGAACCCCGAACGCTGAACCCCGAACCCAAAACCCCAAACCCCAAACCCTAAACCGTAAACCCTGAAGCCTGAAGCCTGAAGCCTGAAGCCTGAACCCTGAGCTCTTAACCCTGAACCCAGAGCCCTGAGCCCAGAACCTAAACCCTGAACCCTTAACCATGAACCGTGAACCTAGAACCCAAAACCCCGAATCCCGAACCCCGAACCCTGAACCCCACACCTCGAACCCCAAACCCCGAGCCCCGAGCCCTGAACCCAAAACCCCAAACCCCAAACCCTAAAACCGAAACCCTAGACCCTAAGCCCCAGACTCTAAACCCAGACCCTAAACCCCAGACCCTAACCCCATACCATAAACCCAAAACCCCGACCGCAAACCCCAAACCCCAAACCCCAAACCCTAAACCCCAAACCCTAAACCCTAAACCCCAAACCTTAAACCCCAAACCCAGGAACCCTGAAGCCCGAACCCGGAACATTAACCCCGAACACCGAACCCGGATCATCGAACCCTGAGCCCCAAGCCCCGAGCCTTGAGCCCTAAGCCCTGAGCCCTGAACCCTGAACCCTGAACCCTGAACCCTGAACCATGAAACGCAAACCTCAAACCCCAAACCCTAAACCCAGAACCCTGAACCCGGAACCCAGAACCCTAAACCCTGAACCGTGAACCGTAAACCCCAAACCCTGAGACATGAGCCCTGAACCCTGAAACCTGTACCCTGAACCTTGAACCGTGAACCGTGAACCCCGAACCCCAAAC
>NW_010366195.1:0-537 GCF_000414095.1 Morus notabilis
TTTGGTGTCGTAACGGGGCCGGCCCTTCAGACATTATATCGAAGCTCTCCTCGCGCCCTAACACCGCCACTGAAATGGTGACAACGTTTGGTGTTGAAACGAGGCCCATCATCCGTTAGATAGAAGCTCTCTTGGCGCTCTACAACAGCCCCGGGATGGACGACAAATTTTGGTGTCGTAACGGGCACCCTCAGCCGTTAGATCGAAGCTCTCTTCGCGCCCTACCACCGCCACCAGAATGGTAAAAACATTTGGTGTTGAAACGAGGCCCATCAGCCGCTACAGAGAAGCTCTCTTTGCGCTCTACAACCGCCCCGGGTAGGGCGGCAAATTTTGGTGTCGTAACGGGGCCGGCCCTTCAGACATTATATCGAAGCTCTCTTCGCGCCCTACCACCGCCACCAGAATGGTGAAAACATTTGGTGTTGAAACGAGGCCCATCAGCCGCTACAGAGAAGCTCTCTTTGCGCTCTACAACCGCCCCGGGTAGGGCGGCAAATTTTGGTGTCGTAACGGGGCCCATCAACCGTTAGATTA
>NW_010366196.1:0-395 GCF_000414095.1 Morus notabilis
ACTTTACTCATTCCCTGATTGATTCTGAGTACATGAAGTGCCTCAAGTTTGAAAGAAGCTGTAAGGGCATATTTCATAAGTCAGTGGTGGCTGTAAGGCATCGAGTCTACAATGACTTGGTTACAGCGGCCATCTGCGTTGAACAAGAGCACCTTGCTTTTCTCCAGAGTAGGGAAACCTCAAGCAGAACTTCAGGCGGACCCCAGAGAAATAACAGAAGAAGCCGCGATCAGGGGCAAGGTCGTGGGGGAGTACCTAGCGGTAGTAGCAGCTCTTTGGGAAGTGGGAAGAGTGGACCTTATAGTTACAAGTGCCACCATTGTGGGGAGTTATGACATATAAAGAGAAACTGTCCTTATAGAAGTCAACAGGTGAGCCAATAGACCTAACAAACT
>NW_010366196.1:546-778 GCF_000414095.1 Morus notabilis
AGGCCGGAGAGGCCTTGATTGTTGAGCTTTTGTTAGCCCGAAAGGCCTTCTGTGAACGATCTGAGAATTCTTCTTTCGGGCCAATTCATCTGGCAGCCCGAAACGGTCATGTGGAGGTGTTGAGGCTTCCTATACTGAAAGGAGCAAATGTTAATGCATTGATAAAAGATGGCTATACTGCTTTACACCTAGCAGTTGAGGATATGAAAAGGGATTGTGCGAGGCTTTTGTT
>NW_010366197.1:0-210 GCF_000414095.1 Morus notabilis
ACATGAATTGTATTATTTAAGGTCTGAAATTTTCTCAGTCATTACACGTTTGATGCCAAGCAACCCGAAAGACCTCGTTCACCATGTACCTCTTGGACCGAATGCAGTGAGAGTGTGGGTGGATGTAGTAAAACACCCGGACGCTTTCTTGTGGAGGCCAGCGAGTGAGATGAGTACCATTGAAGAAGCAATTTCAAGTAATGTGGCATG
>NW_010366198.1:0-589 GCF_000414095.1 Morus notabilis
CCACTAGAATGGCGACAATGTTTGGTGTCGAAACAGGGCGGTCGTAGATCGCGAAGAGAGCATTGATCTAATGGTTGATGGGCCCCCTTACGACACGAAAAGTTGTCGTCGTTCCCGTGCCATTCGTAGATCGCGAAGAGCGCTTCTTTAATCTAACGGTTGATGGGCCCCATTACGACACCAACATTTATCGCCCTTCGCGGGGCGGTTGTAGAGCGCGAAGAGAGCTTCGGTCTAACAGCTCACGGGCCCCGTTTCGACACCAAACGTTGTCGCCATTCTGGTGGCGGTGGTAGAGCACGAAGAGAGCTTCGTTATAACCTCTAATGGGCTGGCCCCGTTACGACACAAAAAGTGGTCGCTAAATTCGGGGTGGTTGTAGAGGGGGAAGAGAGCTTTGATCTGATGGATTATGGGACCCGTTACGACATAAAAAGTTGTCACCGTTCCTGTGCCAGTTGTAGATCGGGAAGAGAGCTTCGATCTAACGGCTGATGGTGCCCATTATGACACCAAAATTTGTTGCCCATCCCAGGGCCATTGTAGAGCGTGAAGAGAGCTTCTCTCTAACGGCTGATGGGCCTCGTTT
>NW_010366199.1:0-574 GCF_000414095.1 Morus notabilis
GTTCGGGGTTCGGGGTTCTGGGTTCGGGGTTCGGGTTTCGGGGTTCACGATTCACGGTTCAGGGTTCAGGGTTCAAGGTTCAGGGTTCAAGGTTCACGGTTTACGGTTCAGGGTTCACGGTTCACGGTTCACGGTTCAGGGTTTAGGGCTCAGGGCTCAGGGCTCAGGGTTTAAGGCTAAGGGCTAAGGGTTCAGGGTTCAGGGCTCAGGGCTCAGGGTTCAGGGTTCAGGGTTCAGGGTTTAGTGGGGACTATATCACGTTGGACATCTACCTCATTAGCCATTTCTTCCTCGATGTTTGTATAAAAAGTCGAGGTTGAGATCATGGATTTTGCTCTTGATTTTAGCAACGCATGCCCCTGCTCCACTTTCATAAAGCTTGTCTTTGAGGACCTCATATTCCTCAGAACTCTTAAACGCTTCTAAAGCCCCAACTCAAGCCTCCTCAACACGGAATGGAAGCTCCGCCATTAGGTAATCAACCTTTTTTTGTCGATCTCAAGCTCAAGGGCTAGAGTTTGGTTAATTTTCTTCGCATAGTTGATCTCGATGTCAAGTTGATTCTTTCCTTGAC
>NW_010366200.1:0-1891 GCF_000414095.1 Morus notabilis
TTGTAATTTAGTGTGTTATGAATTTTAAGTTATTTTTAATGTGTAGAAAGCTAAATAAAAGCATACAATTTTCGTGTCAATTTCGGGTTCACGGGTCAATTTCGTGTCACGGGTCATTTTCAGGTCGTGTCGTGTCAACTCGTAAAGTGGTCGTGTCGTGTTCGTGTTGCGGTTTTTAAAAAATTTTGTGTCACGGGTCGTGTTCGGGTTGATTACAAATTTAGAAAGAAACGATCAAAATACGACACGTGACATGAATTGCCACCTCTAATTTGAGATATCTTGATATCTCTCTTAATTATGATCTTCTTACGTTGCCGGATATGTGAGAGTAATCTCAGTAAATATGTATTATATAATAAAGAAGAAGAATGCAAACGACAACATAAAGTTTAAGAAGACTAAACGCAGCGTATTGCTTAAAGGATTCACACAGACTAGTAAAAGTGCTCCACGTGAAAGTTCCTTCAAGTCGGTGCTGAGCCAAATTCATTCTTAACAAATATATATGTAAAATAGAATTAGTTGTAGTCATTTTTTTTAGTCGGTGAGGAACAGAGACTTTTGTATCTGAGAGGTTGAAACAAAATTTCTAGTGAGAGAAAACCAGTACAGAGAGAGAATATGTTCTGTGAGTGTTTGAGGTGTGAGAAAATAGAAGAAATTAGGATTTCTTCTGGGTATTTTTTCTCTGGAAACACTTTATTTTCTCTTGGGTTGGTTTCTGGGTTTGTGTCTCTAATTCTTCAGTTGAGAGTTTTTGTGTAACAACTGAGGGTGTAATCTTCTTCTTCTTTATAGTGGATTAAGTTTCTTGTAGAGGAACTCAGCGGGGAGTAGGTCAATTTTTGGCCGAACTTAGAAACTTTGACGTGTTCTTACTTTTTCCTTTCTTGATTTATTCAGATTCATCTCACTCTGATTGTCTTGGTCTCGTTCCAACAGGATACATTGTGCAACTTATGTAATTTCCAAACATTATAGATGTGTGGTAGCCGCTGTACTGGAAATCTACCAAGAGGGATAGGAAAACTGATTGATTCACGGCATCTACAATTTTGGTTTGATGCTGACCTCAAATTGCCAAAAGGGATTGGAAGATTAACTTCTCTCATGACTCTCGACGAGTTTGTTTTTTAATTTCTTCTTTACTTTTAAAGATATTCTTCGGCACGTTAATATACCGGTAAGTCAAATTTTATATCTATCAGATTTACATAAAATTGCGTAAAAATAAAAAAATACACAGAGTTAACGGTTATCTAAACCTGCTCTACTAATATAGTAAGTGTACTAAGGAATCTCCATTTTATTTATTGTGAAACATCAAATAAATATTTCTTCGATCACGTCTAAACTGTATAACAACATTATTAATGACGATATTAGTACTGTCGATGCTAAAACATTGTCCAAAATGATAATTGATGATGTCTTGTTGTGCCGTAGCAGATATCATAAATCACGACACAAGAATGCGCTCGAGTAAAAAGAGTGCATCAGATGTGGGCCTCCAACACATACTTCAGCTTTCCGGGGCCCAAGTCAACACGAAGGCTGATATTAGGTTCAGTTTTAGATTTTAAAAAAATATTAAAAACATATTTTTTAATCCGACAAAAAAAAATATGAAATTAAAATATATAGCTAATAGGTTATTTATTATTACTATGGGTCTTTTTATTGATGGAATGATAGTTTTTTATTGATAGAATGATAGTCGAGCGTATTACATATTTATGATCATTGGAATGATCATTAATTACATTAAAATAAGAAATAGAGTTAAAAAATATTTCTTGAGATTTTTTTTTCTCTCTCTAGTATTAGTCATTGTAGACAAATTTTTTTCTTATAAAAAATTCTTAAATTAATTAGTGCTTCATTAATG
>NW_010366201.1:0-493 GCF_000414095.1 Morus notabilis
TTGGGTTCATGCTTCAGGGTTCCGGGTTCAAGGCTCAAGGCTCAGCGCTAAGCACTCAGGGCTTAGGGTTTGGGGTTTAGGGGGTTTATGTGGTTTAGGGTTTAGGGTTCAGGGTTCGGGGTTCGGGGTTCAGGGTTCAGGGTTTAGGGTTGGGGTTTTGGGATTGGGGTTTGGGGTTTGGGGTTTGGGGTTTGGGGTTTTTGGTTTAGGGTTTAGGGATTAGAGTTTAGGGTTTGGGGTTTAGGGTTTGGGGTTTGGAGTTTGGTGTTTGGGGTTTAGGGTTTGGGGTTTGGGGTTTTGGGTTTGGGGTTTAGGCTTTAGGGTTTTGGGTTTAGGGTTTAGGGTGCAGGGTTCAGGGCTTAGTGCTGTGGTTCAGGGTTCAGGGCTCGGGGTTCGGGGCTCGGGGCTCAGGGCTCGGGGTTCGAGGTTCTGGGTTCGGGGTTTAGGGTTCGGGGTTCACAGTTCACGGTTCAGGGTTCAGGGTTCAAGGTTC
>NW_010366202.1:0-1636 GCF_000414095.1 Morus notabilis
TTCTGGCGGCAAGACTGGACAGCGCAGGGAACGCAGCTCAGCAGATACCTAACAAACGTTTTACAAATATTTTTAATTCAAAAGAACACAATTCCGTTGTCGTCCAGCGGTTAGGATATCTGGCTTTCACCCAGGAGACCCGGGTTCGATTCCCGGCAACGGAAAGCTCTTCTCTTGTTTTGTTTTATTTTCATACAATATAAATGTGTATATTTTAAGATTAGTATTTATAATTTCGATATAATCTTCAAGACGTTTTTTTATTTTCATAAAATATATTGTGTTTTTCTAAGATTAGTATTTATAATTTCTATCTAGAAAATTAATAGATTTTTTTAATTTTCATAAAAAATATATATTTTTCCAAAATTAGTATTTATGAGATTGAAATTTAAAAGATTAATATTCTTCTCTCATTTTGTTTCATATTTTCATAAAATATAATCACATTTTTCTAAGATTAGTATTTATAAATTCTATATTGTACTCTAAAAAGATTTTTTTTTATTTTCATAAAATATATTGTGTTTTTCTAAGATTAGTATTTCTATATTGTAATCTAGAAGATTTTTTTTTATTTTCATAAAATATATCGTATTTTTCTTCTCTCGTTTTGTTTTATATTTTCATAAAATATAATTGTGTTTTTTTAAGATTAGTCTTTATAATTTCTATATTGTAAATCCACAAGATGTTTTTTTTCATTTTCATAAAATCTACTATGTTTCTCTAAGATTAGTATTTATAATTTCTATCTAGAAAATTAGTACATTTTTTTAATTTTCATAAAATATATTTTTTTTTCCAAGATTAGTATTTATGAGATAGAAATTTACAAGATTACTATTCTTCTCTCATTTTGTTTTATATTTTCATAAAAAATATAATCGTGTTTTTCTAAGATTAGTATTTATAAATTCTATATTGTACTCTAAAAATATTTTTTTTATTTTCATAAAATATATTTTGTTTTTCTAAGATTAGTATTTCTATATTGTAATCTGCAAGATGATTTTTTATTTTCATAAATATATTGTTTTTCTCTAATATTAGTATTTATAATTTCTATCTAGAAAATTAGTAGATTTTTTGAATTTTCATAAAATATATTGTTTTTACAAGATTAGTATTTATGAGATAGAAATTTACAAGATTAATATTCTTCTCTCGTTTTGTTTTATATTTTCATAAAATATAATCGTGTTTTTCTAAGATTAGTATTTATAAATTCTATATTGTACTTTAAAAAGATTTTTTTTATTTTCGTAAAATATATTGTGTTTTTCTAAGATTAGTATTTCTATATTGTAATCTACAAGATTTTTTTTTATTTTCATTAATTTTCATAAAATATATTGTTTTTCTAGGATTAGTATTTATGAGATAGAAATTTACAAGATTAATATTCTTCTCTCATTTTGTTTTACATTTTCATAAAATATAATTGTGTTTTTCTAAGATTAGTATTTATAAATTCTATATTGTACTTTAAAAAGCTTTTTTTATTTTCATAAAATATATTTTGTTTTTCTAAGATTAGTATTTCTATATTGTAATCTGCAAGATGATTTTTTATTTTCATAAATATATTGTTTTTCTCTAATATTAGTATTTATAATTTCTATCTAGAAAATTA
>NW_010366202.1:1664-12441 GCF_000414095.1 Morus notabilis
TTCCACAATGATTTTGTTTTATGTATGAAAATGGAAATGAAAACGTTTTCGTTTTCATTTTCATTTTGAAATTATTTCTGAAAATGCTTTTGGTAGTTTTATTCAGAAATTGATTTCAGTTTTAACAAAATACTGAAACTGCGTTTGGTGGTTTAATTTTTGAAAACATGTAATAGTATTTAAAATAATAATATATTAAATAAATAATAATTGAATCTCAAATAAAAACACTAATAATTAATAAAATAATTTAAATTACATTACAAATAAATAGTAAATAATTTAAAATAAGATAACTTAGTGATTGATTAGTAAAAAAAAAAAAGTTTACTTAGTGAATAATCTTAGCTTATATTACTGCTGTATATACAAATCTCACATTTGATCAGCTAGATGATCCCTAAAATTAACCATGTGATTACGTTGTCGCCAACCACCCATTTTGGATGTTTCTGCTTCTTGTGCATCCATATCCTGTTGTTGTCCCTGTTGCCCTTCTTATTCTCCCTCAATATCTTCTAAGGGCAAATCGACATCATATTGTCTAAATAAAGGATCATCTCGCGCGTGCATCTTAATTAAATTGTGGATCACACAACAAGCAATTGGTATAAGCGATTGTCTTGGGCTTTTTTTTTATTTTCATAAAATATATTTTGTTTTTCTAAGATTAGTATTTCTATTTTGTAATCTACAAGGGGTGCATTTGAATTCGTTCCACAATGATTTTGTTTTATGTATGAAAATGGAAATGAAAACGTTTTCGTTTTCATTTTCATTTTGAAATTATTTCTGAAAATGCTTTTGGTAGTTTTATTCAGAAATTGATTTCAGTTTTAACAAAATACTGAAACTGCGTTTGGTGGTTTAATTTTTGAAAACATGTAATAGTATTTAAAATAATAATATATTAAATAAATAATAATTGAATCTCAAATAAAAACACTAATAATTAATAAAATAATTTAAATTACATTACAAATAAATAGTAAATAATTTAAAATAAGATAACTTAGTGATTGATTAGTAAAAAAAAAAAAGATTACTTAGTGAATAATCTTCTTATATTACTGCTGTATATACAAATCTCACATTTGATCAGCTAGATGATCCCTAAAATTAACCATGTGATTACGTTGTCGCCAACCACCCATTTTGGATGTTTCTGCTTCTTGTGCATCCATATCCTGTTGTTGTCCCTGTTGCCCTTCTTATTCTCCCTCAATATCTTCTAAGGGCAAATCGACATCATATTGTCTAAATAAAGGATCATCTCGCGCGTGCATCTTAATTAAATTGTGGATCACACAACAAGCAATTGGTATAAGCGGTTGTCTTGGCATCCAATAATTGGTCATAAACCTAAGAATTTTAAACCTTGCTTTCAAGACTCCAAAGCACCTCTCTATGCAATTACACAGTGAAGAGTGATAATAATTGAATAACTCTTATGGTCCCGTTGGATGGCCATTGTTTCTAACCTATTGAATATGGTACCTCTGACCACGAAATGGTGCCAAAAAGCCTTGCATGTTGCTGTAACCGGAATCCACAACGTAATATTCTGGGTTAGGTGGCACCAAGAATTGATTCTCTGGATCTCTCAGCCTTAGTTAACACTCTGGAATCAACAGCTGATCCTTTCCATCCGGTATTGACGTAAGTGAATAGCATATTGAAAGTACACGCCGCCATTACAGTTTGAGTACACGAATGTCTTCTTCCTTTATTAACTGCCCGTTTATGTGCAGGTGGGACAACCATTATGTGCATACCGTCTATTGTACCAATACAATCCTATTAAAATACATAAGGCATGAGTTAGGATTAATTTAAAATTATTTGTCATATTATTAGTTTATGAGCAGAGTCAGATTGTACCTTAAACCATGGCCAGTATTTAGGGTTGTGTCGAATCTCTTGGGGGGGATGTTCATAGTTGGTGGTTTTATAACTTCAGGTGCTAATGCAGACAATGAGATAAGCACATTAGTAAAATGTCAGTGCATTGTCTCTCCAGAATGAGAAAATCTATCTTGTATTTCTCTGTTGCGGTCTGAGTGAACAATCATTCTTAAGAACATCCTTAGTGATTCTTCTGTTGATATACTTTAAGGAGGCAATAGGTTGTGGTCTTGAATTAACTGAACAATTGTTTCGAACGTGTCTCGGTGCATACAACACACTTTGAACAGATTTTCGAGATGTCCATACAATTGTTCTAAAACATATTCTCGTCCAGTTAACACAGAATTACGATGAGGTTGCCTAGTTGGTCTGTTTGTAAGCGACATCAGCAATTGGACACAAATTTGTGACTCGTCATCATCATCTGATGAGTGAAGAAAGTCAACAATTGTGACATCATCCTCACTATTTGTAGCATCAGAATCCATATTAACCTAAAAAAAGAAACATGACTAGAACTAATCAAACATCCATATAGCATTAAGTAATCAAACATCCATAT
Source organism: Morus notabilis (assembly GCF_000414095.1). Lineage (NCBI taxonomy): Eukaryota > Viridiplantae > Streptophyta > Magnoliopsida > Rosales > Moraceae > Morus > Morus notabilis. The sequence continues at coordinate 4,135 of NW_010366202.1, forward strand.
AGCATTAATTAATCAAATAAAGAACTCCAATTTAACCCAATCCGCCTAGAAATAAATAACAAAGTCTAACAAACACAAGTCTGAGAGGTAGTTCAGGCAGTATGTTCAACAATACTTAAAAAAACACAAGTCTGGGAAGAAAAAAATAAAGAAAGCAACATAAATAAAGAACCCAATAAATTACAAGCTTCGACTCCATGAAAGATGACGATGAGTTGGCATTTTCACAAACATCCTCCTAAAGGAAATGTCAACAGCCAATTTCTCTGCTGTCTTATTATACGCATTGTCGTCTAAGTACTCCTCATACCCATTCAGCAAATCCATACAAGTTTCAATACTTGTAGTAGGATCCTCTTTCTGTGCCTCGGCTGCTGCCATAGTACGTGCTTGCCTATTAGCTAAATATTGCTGAAATAAATCAACTTTTTGAACAGATGTCTCACTGCGTAGGGTAGCACTCTTTGCCAAAGCCTCTATAGCATCGTCAACCGTAGCCTTCTTCTTGGATCGAGTAATAGGACCTTGAGACCGTATGCTTCTATTGGCTTCTGTATCCCGGACTTCATATGAGTCCCCTGTACCCTCTTCTGGTTGCGTGGCAACCCTTTTCGCCACATTCAAAACATTGACAGCTGTATGTGCATTCATTGACCCCTGTCCAATACCAATAGTCCCAACAAAAATCTCTGAAAGTCGGGCAAAGTTGTGTAAACCCCCTTTCTTGAATTTCTTAGCATCAGGATGTTTCTCACATTATAAAGAAAACAGTAATAAATACTCATGTGCAATTCAAAAATACCAATTTAACTTTCATATCACATAAGATGGTTATGATCAAAACTTACCGCCACATACGAATCCCACACTTCTTTTTTAGCCGTCATAGTGTTAGCCTTTGCCCAACCAAACCCTGTTGTTTCAATCAATGCCTGAAACTTTCTCGTACTACGTCTAAGCCTATTCCACTTTGCTTTAAGCTGGTCTAATGTGAAATGCTTGCCAAACTTATGTGTTATTTCATTATCAATTTTCATCCACGTTTTTTTATCCAAAGTGGATGTATGCAGACCTTTCTTTACCTCCTCATATATCAGTTCTACATAAAAATCTTTAATTGCAGCAGGCCATTTTGCATGCTCATCCTTATCACACATCTAAAAGAACAGTTTCATTCAGCATTAAAAGAAATCAAAGCAACCATACTTATCACACATCCTTATCAATTTTTTGCATATTTCTAGTTTCACAGTAACCATACATTGATAACTATTCATACATCAAAACAAGTCACTTTTTTCTTGGTCATTTGTTTAGTTTATTTGGGTTTATGAAAATGTTTTTTTTTTTTTTTTTTTTTTTTTTTTTTTGTGTGAAAGTAAATAACCAATTCAGGCAGTATGTTTTGTTTTTTGAGGACGTACTATGAATAGCCAATATAGTTATAGGCCCCTTCCAAATCTGTTAAAAAAAATCCCTAACTTTTCATAACTTTTCTCTCTAACGGCTGTATGTCCACTTAGTAGAAAAAAAGAGCAGAAAAGCAAGGAATCAATCTCACCTATGGTTCATTGATCAAGAATGTCACCAAATGCATAAACAGCAAAAATGGATCCAAACCCAAATGTAAAAACGTTTCTAAATCACAGAACACACACAAAAATACACATATTTTAAACATTCATCATACATCATTAACTCATGCCTAGAAAACAAATACTTAGGAATGTCACCACTAGCATAAACAATAATTTCGGATCCAAAACCAAATGAAAATAGAGAAATATACCCCAAAACACACATAAAACCCCAAAACACACAATCTTTAATCTCACATAAACCACAAAACGTAACATAAACAGCAAAAACTAGAACACCAGAACAATAGGCCTCTGTTTGTGTGTGCATGCGAATATCTCCTATGCTTCTATTTGATCAAGCAGACAGAAGATAAAGAAAGGTGATACATTATATATATATATATGCAAGACTATATATATTGCTAGAACTACAATATATAAATGCACTTCACTTCACACGAGTTATGCATTTATATAGGCAATGCATTTTAAGAAAGTTTGTAAAGAAGAGTGCATTAGTGCTTCCAATTCAAAAGTTGGAAACACTAGCTAGCTAAGGTAGCTAGAATAGAACAGCAAAACAGTAAAAAAAATAAAATAAAATAAAAATAAATAAATAAATAGATCAAACTCATTTCAACTAATTTCAACTAACCATGTTCATACTGAGGCCTCGTTTTTGTTATTCTTTGTAAGCTGATCAAGCTCATGTCAACAAATTACAAGATTTAAACTAGATTTTGATGCTTCATGATGATTCTTTAAGCATCACGTATTAGGCCTACTAAAATTAACAATTTTAAAAGAAGTAAACAAATAACTTATAGGATTAATGAAACCATATAAACCCATCGTTACAAACAGAAAAAATAACCAAAAATTTCCGTCATAATCACATACCAAATCAGATCTACTGGTTGGGAGAAATTATGAACAAATGATCCAAAAAAACATAAAAAATAACCAACTAAACACCTGGAGGAGGGCCATACCTCTGTTGATTTGGGGGAGGAGGGCTAGAAATTTGCTGATCAAGAAAAAACCTTCAACAAATTCATGATCAGATCAAGCGACTTCAACATGAGAAGGGATGAGCTCAGAACAGCGAATGAGGAGAGAAGATGAGAGGGAGATCGGCGATTTCGGAGAGGACTTGAATGAAATCTGGTCGAGAAAATGAAAACAAGAAAAATGAAAACGAAAAAAAAAAAAAATCGTTTTTAGAAACATGAGATAAAAGAGGAAATGAAAGTGTTCCCAGTTTTTTTTTTTTTTGGAAACTCGGTCACCAAACGACAATCTTCACAGCATTTCCTTTTTTGCTCCTCAAAAAACGTGAAAAACGTTTTCAAAAATGGAAACTAACACGCCCAAGATGTTTTTTTATTTTCATAAATATATTGTTTTTCTCTAATATTAGTATTTATAATTTCTATCTAGAAAACTAGTAGATTTTTTTTAATTCTCATAAAATATATTGTTTTTTTAAGATTAATATTTATGAGATAGAAATTTACAAGATTAATATTCTTCTCTCGTTTTGTTTTATATTTTCATAAAATATAATCGCGTTTTTCTAAGATTAATATTTATAAATTTTATATTGTACTCTAAAAAGATTTTTTTTTATTTTCATAAAATATATTGTGTTTTTCTAAGATTAGTATTTCTATATTGTAATCTATCTAGATTTTTTTTTTATTTTCATGAATATATTGTGTTTTTCTAATATTAGTATTTATAATTTCTATCTAGAAAATTACAAGATTTTTTTTAATTTTCATAAAATATATTGTTTTCCAAGATTAGTATTTATGAGATATAAATTTACAAGATTAATATTCTTCTCGTTTTGTTTTATATTTTCATAAATATAATCGTGTTTTTCTAAGATTAGTATTTATAAATTCTATATTGTACTTTAAAAAGATTTTTTTAATTTTCATAAAATATATTGTTTTTCCATGAGATAGAAATTTACAAGATTTTTTTATTTTCATAAGATATGTAGTATTTTTGTTAGGTATGTGTTAAATATTTAACGAAATCTGTGAAAATTGTGGACCAAAAATGAAAACATCTAAAGTTTATGGGCTAAAATAATACAAAAAATAAAAATTAATTTCTACAAATAGTCCCTAAATTTTAGTTATTTTCAGTTTTAATCTCTAATTTAAACATATTACTTCAAATAGTTAACACCTAATTAAGAGAAAGACCGAAACTAAAATAGAATAAAACTTCAAAAGTTAATGTAAGATATTTTAAAAGTTAAAAATTAAAATGAGATTGCAGGTAAATTTTAAAAATTATTTTTGAGATTAACTTTTTATTTTATTTATTTATTGTTTAATAATACTAAAACACCAACTCAAAGAATAAGCTAATGCCCGTTTGCGCCTACGTGTCACTTGACTTGGATTTTTGTGGGACCCATAAACTCTTTGAAAACGATTTTATCCCTGTAACAATAATGACTAGTGGGCCCCACAATTCTCTAAAAGAATAAAGAACATTTACCGGGTTAACCCTCTAAAAAATGACTAACATGAAACTGAGAAAAATTCATCTCCTTCCTCATTTTATTTTCTCAGCAGCCAAAATAACCCACCAAAGTCATTTAAAAAACGTTTAATTCATAGATTAAAATTATAATATTATAATTATTTTTAATTTATATGTATTTTTTATAAAAAAAATACTATAAAAAATTATAAATTATAATTTAAATTATTATATAAATCTTCTTACTAAATGTTTCCTCAATAAAAAGAACTTACAGAAAACTTCCTATTAAATCTGATAATCTTTTTTATGTTCTCATGTGATTATTATACCAAACCATTAATAAGAAATTTTTTCGTCCCTCGCATACTTCTCTTAATTTTTATACCCAAGTACTTTGAAATTTATTTCTCCGTTCCACTTCCTTCTTTCTCACTTTTTTTTTTGTTTTTTTTTCCCTGAAAATTTTGTTTCGGTTTAGATATGCCTTTGTTACTATCTCTTCAGATGTGAAAATTTTACTCTTCTTTTCAAATCCATCAAACGGAGACTTGAGAAGATGAAAGAAATTTTACCAAGTTTGTCAAAAATATGAAGTTCTTTTATTTTGTATTTTTTTTCATTTTAAACCCAAAGCTGTGATGGGATAAATTTTGTTGATCAAGCCGTTGTTCTTGAAATAATATTGGTAAAAATGTTCAGAAAACACAACCGAAATTTTTTTTTAAACTCTATCGAGAAACAAAAAAAAAAATCTAAAGTATCTTTTAACAGCAAATAAATTACACACTTGATAAAAAAGTAGAAGAAAAACTGAATTGCGAATTTTATATTTGAAAAAAAAAAACAACAAAGAAGCTAAAGCGTAGACTAGTGTTGTCAAATGGGCCGGGCCATCCATGGACGGCCCGGCCCAGTCTATAACAGTACCGAATTCGGCACGGCCTAGTATGGTACTGTTACGGGCTATGCCAGCCCGGCACGTGTGATGGGTTAGGGCTGGGCCTCGGCTTCTTAGCCCGCGGCCCAAGCCCGTTAAGACCCGCGGCTCGGTACGGTACTGTTACGGGCTGTGTCGGCTCGGCACGTGTGATGGGCTAGGGCTAGGCCTCGGCTTCTCAGCCCGCGGCCCAAGCCCGTTAAGACCCGCGGCCCAGTACGGTACTGTTACGAGCTGTGCCGGCCCGGCACATGTGATGAGCTAGGGCTAGGCCTCGGCTTCTCAGCCCGCGGCCCAAGCTCGTGAAGGCCCGCAGACCGGCCCAAGCCCAGTTCGGCCCAAATTCAGATTCGGCCCTTGTTCGGCCCGACCTAGGCTTGCAAAACGGCCCGTAGCCCATTCGAAATATGATCGTTGGGCCCTTCGCGGGCCCAATGGTTGGCCTGTGACGAGCCTCACGTTTGGCCCGTGATGAGCCTCCCGTTAGGCCCGTCACGGGCCGACTGTTGGGCCTGTGAAGGGCCCAACGGTTACAATATGAAAATCCCTCAAACAATTCCCTATAAATACCCCTTAATTGCACCCTAAATCCCACACAACAATTCACTCTCAACTTCTTATCCCACTCTCATTCTATCTCTCATCTTGTTTCTTGATTTTGGTTCTAAGCTTTTTTCTCGTGATCACTCATTTTCTTACTCTTTTATTTACAAAGTTTAAGTTCAATCAATTTCCAGAAAATGGCCGCATCAAACTTTCCCGATTTCACTGCTCTTCCCGAGCTTGGTGATGAGCCATTTTTCGAGGATGAAATGATGCCTCCTAACCCCACCCCCACTGAACAGAAAATGCTCATGTAGATAATGCTTCAGTGCAAAACGAGGAAGCTGGAGAACGCACCAGGGGAAAAAGACCTCGAACTTCTCATGCATGGTAGTATTTCACCGAGGAGCCCCGACCAAATGCAAAAACAGGTGAAATGAAAATTCGTGCGGTATGTAAGTATTGTAAAAAATGTTTTTCTAATAAAAATGGTGGGGGTACTGGTCATCTGGATAGACATTGAAAAGTATGTCTACCGTTGCACCATGTGCTTGTGAAGCACTAGCTAAATTTCTAGCAAGTGCCGAATTGCCTCTTTCTTTTGCAGATGATGTGTCGTTCAAAGAATTCATCCATACAGCCTTCTGTCCACAATTTAAACGGGTAAGTAGAAACACAACTCGTTCTGATTACATGAAAGTCTTTTATGCAATGAGACAATCTCTTGTTGATAATTTTAGGACTTTTAATGCTCTTGTATCTTGTACTTCTGATCTATGGGAAGGGTGTAATAAAACTGGATATTTATACTTCACGGCGCATTATGTTGATGACGAATGGGTTTTACAAAAAAGAATAATAGGTTTTCGTTTATGTCCATATCCTTATAACGCATCATCTATTTTTGGTACAATAATGGAAATTTTTGGGATTTATAAGATAGAAGATAAAGTTTTAACTATTACTTTTGATAATGTGTCAGCTAACACGGCTGCTATTAACATGTTTAAACCAGCTTTTTTTTTGGGTTTGTTGGGGGGGGGGGGGGGGGGGGAATTTTTCATCAACGGTGCGCGTGTCACATAATTAATTTAGTAGTTCAGGCATGAATTGAACATATTTCATCTAATCTAACAAATATTAGAGAATCTTTATCCTTCATATCTAGTTTTAGAGCTTGGCTCTAAGAATTCAAACAATATTATAGGAATAGTCAGATGCGCCCAAGAAAGTTCCCAACTGACGTGAGACATAGGTGGAATTCCACCTATTTGATAATGAAGGCAGCACTCCCGTATTCACAGCTTATCACGACGTATGTAAACAGTAAGAATGATCAACTTTTAATTTTTTATACAGATTGGCAGATTGGTGAGTATTTTTTAAAATTTCTAGAAGTTTTTTACAATGCTACTGAATTACTTTTTGGAGTTTATTATCCTACTGCACATTTAGCTTTACATCAACTATTTAATATTTCATAAACATTTTCTTATTATAGGGATACATAACTTTTTGAAGACATAGTTAAGTTAATGGAAGCTAAATTTAAAAGTTATTGGTCAGGTTGTCTAATGTTATATGCATTAGCAACCATTTTAGATCATAGGTGCGGAGTAGATGAGATTGAATCATTAATGACTGCTACAAAATAATTTTATGAATTGATATGCAACTAACTATTACTAACGCTAAGAAAATGTTAGGAAAGATATTTAGTTTGTATGAAGCAAAATATGACATAGGTAAAAAAGAATAGGAAATTTTGACGTTAACTAGCAGTTCGGGGCCTAAAGGATCGTTTTGATACAGATTGGCAGATTGGTGAGTATTTTTTTAAATTTCTAGAAGTTTTTTACAATGCTACTGAATTACTTTTTGAAGTTTATTATCATACTGCCCATTTAGCTTTACATCAACTATTTAATATTTCATAAATATTTTTTTATTATAAGGATACATAACTTTTTAGAGACATAGTTAAGTTAATGGAAGCTAAATTTAAAAGTTATTGGTCAGGTTGTCCAATGTTATATGCATTAGCAACCATTTTAGAGCCTAGGTGCGGAGTAGATGGGACTGAATCATTGATGACTACTACAACAGAAAATTTATGAATTGATATGCAACTAACTATTACTGACGCTAAAAAAATGTTAGGAAAGATATTTAGTTTGTATGAAGCAAAATACTGTTGGGAATAGTGTCCTAAAAGCATGAGATGTAATAGGATATTTATTATTTAATTAATAAAAGAGTTTATTCATCATTTTATGTGCATATATTTATGAATATTTTATGAATATCAAATGAAAATTATGTGATTGTTTATGTAACCTTAAACATAGTATATAAGTGTTATATACGAGAGTATAGTGTTTAAGGATAATAATCAAAAACATTGTTCATGATGAATTTAATTAAAGTTCAGAATCTTTAATTAAAACATTATTAATACATGTCATTCCCATTTAGAATGGAACGGTGTTATCCACACTGTTAATATAGCGAGATATTGAATGAATGTATTTCGCATAATAAGATTATGTGGAACAAGGACACAGACACAATATGAATTTCTAATAATTTCTGTTAAGCATAGAAATTCTAATTGTGTGTACCGATGGTCATATATAGAATGATCTTAATCCTGAGTTCTTAACAAACTCCTATTTATGGATTTATGTCTTTTGATTTACTCGGTACGGATTCTGAGACCCTGAATCATATTCCTTGTAT
>NW_010366202.1:14826-15023 GCF_000414095.1 Morus notabilis
ATTTATTTATTCGATTCGATTGAGTTGTAATTTATTTTTCCATGGGACCCGGTCAAATCCATCTCAATAGCTGATTGCATATATTTATATTTTATGTTGATAATTATATATATTATATGTCCATGCATATAACATGCCATATAGATATAATGTGCCTACTCATATGTTTTATAACATGCCATGCATATACGCGCATT
>NW_010366202.1:15503-16971 GCF_000414095.1 Morus notabilis
TCAATTTGTTGATTATATTTTTGACCAAAAAATAACGGTAGTTGATAAATATGAAAAAATAAGATTTTTTGATTATATTTATCAATTGAGAAGGTCTCGGTTCAATTTGTGATATTTTGACTTACCCTACGGTGGCACTATATTCGTGGTAAATTAGATTATCGTTGGCACCTAAAATTAAAACATGTTTTATGTATTTTTCATGTGCATCATGCATCATATTTAATTGTGCCTAAATTCACATGTCCTTGATATTCATGCACATAAATTGATTAGATGAATATTCTATTTATTTCCAGCAATATGTCGAATCCCATTATCACACTACTTGTGACTGAAAAATTAGACGGTGATAACTATGCTAAGTGGAAAAGTAACATGAACATACTGTTAGTCTGCGAAGACTACAAATTTGTCCTAGTAGAGGAATGTCCTCCTGAACCCGCGACTAATGCATCCAAAACCGCAAGGGAGCCTTATGATCGATGGATCAAGGCCAACAACAAAGCAAAGTGCTTTATGCTGGCCAGTATGAGCGATGTGCTTCGCAAGAAGCATGAGGAGATGGAGACTGCTTATGAGATAATGGAGTCTCTAGAAGCCATGTTCGGCGCTCCCTCTGAGAAGACTCGTTTGGATGCTGTAATGTCTTTCATGAATGACAAGATGAAGAAAGGTTCTTTAGTCAAGGCACATGTTTTGAACATGATTGATCACCTCCATGATGCGGAGCTCAATGGTGCCAGGATCGATGAAGCCACCCAAGTTGGCATCATCTTGGAAAGCCTATCCCCTGATTTTCATGAGTTCGTGAACAACTTTGTTATGAACAAGAAAAAGTCCAATCTCACTGAACTCATGAATGACCTGCAAAACTTTGAATCCACCAACAAGCGAAGGGAAGGAGAAGCAAATGTTGTAGTTGCAGGAAGTTCTGGTAAAAATAAAAGAAAGAACCATAACCAATGGAAAGCGAAGAAAGGAAAGAACAAGAGACCCAAGAAGGCTAAAGGTCCCGTCCAGAAACCCAAAGAAAAGTGTTTCCACTGCAATGGCGAAGGGCACTGGAAGAAAAACTGTCACAAGTATCTCGAGGAGCTTAAAAAGAAAAAGGAACAAGGTAAATCAGATTTACTAGTCCTTGAAACATGTTTAGTAGAGGGTGATACCTCGGCCTGGATAATTGATTCGGGAGCAACTAATCATGTTTGTTTTTCTTTGCAGAGTCTTAGTTCTTACACCGAGCTAGCCGATGGGGACTACACGATGAAAATGGGCAATGTCGCAAGAGTTTCGGCAAAAGCAGTGGGAGAAGTTAGACTTCGTTTTAGGGAAAATAAATTTTTAGTTTTGAACAATGTTTATTTTATTCCAGACATTCGTAGAAATTTGATTTCTGTGGCTAAGTTATTTGAACAATTATTTAAAGTTTATTTTGATAATGAATTTGTTCATATTTCTCGAAATG
>NW_010366202.1:19144-20699 GCF_000414095.1 Morus notabilis
CCCGAAGGGGTAAAACTCATTGGATGCAAGTAGATCTACAAGAGAAAGAGAGGAGTGGATGGAAAAGTAGAGACTTATAAAGCAAAGCTAGTGGCTAAAGGGTATACCCAAAAGGAGGGAGTTGACTATAAGGAAACTTTCTCGCCAGTAGCTATGCTTAAATCCATCCGGATACTCTGGCCATTGCAGTATATTTTGACTATAAGATATGGCAGATGGATGTCAAGACAGCTTTTTTGAATGGCTATCTTGGGGAAACCATCTATATGGAGCAGCTAGAGGGTTACATAGAAGAAGGCCAAAAGTAGAAAGTCTGCAAACTGCAGAGGTCCATTTATGGACTGAAGCAGGCTTCTAGATCATGGAACATCAGGTTTGATGAGGCTATAAAGTCTTATGGATTTGATCAAAACATTGATGAACCATGTGTCTACAAGTACAAGAAAGAAGAGAAAGTGGTCTTTTTAATTCTTTACGTCGATGACATCTTACTCATTGGGAATGATGTGGGATTGATGACAGATGTAAAGGAGTGGTTAGCCAACCAATTCCAAATGAAAGATTTGAGAGAGGCAAGCTATGTTCTTGGGATTAAGATTATTCGAGATCGCAAGAAAAAGCTTTTGGCGTTATCACAGGCATCTTATATAGACAAAGTGTTGTCTAGGTATTCGATGCAGAATTTCAAGAAAGGGAATTTACCTTTTAGGCATGGTATTCACCTTTCCAAGGAACAATGTCCAAAGACTCCACAGCAGGAAGAAGATATGAGACGGTATCCCTACGCTTCGGCTGTGGGAAGCCTTATGTATGCCATGTTGTGTACAAGACCAGATATCTGCTATGTAAGGGGAGTGGTCAGTCGCTACCAGTCCAACCCAAGATTAGATCATTGGGTTGCAGTAAAGTGTATTCTCAAGTATCTTAGGAGAACAAAAAACTATATGTTAATATATTCCGGAGAAGATCTGTCTTTCACCGGATACACAGATTCTGATTTCCAATCGGATAGAGATAGTTGACGGTCGACATCTGGATCTGTGTTCACTCTTAATGGAGGAGCCGTGGTATGGAGAAGTATAAAGCAAAAGTGTGTTGTTGCCTCTACCATGGAAGCTGAATATGTTGCAGCTTGTGAAGCCGCAAAAGAAGCTACATGGCTCAGGAAGTTCTTAACTGATCTGGAAGTTGTTCCAGATATGGATAAGCCAATTAAGCTCTACTGTGACAACAGTGAAGCGGTGGCTAATTCAAAGGAACCTAGAAGCCATAAAAGTGCGAAACATATAGAAAGGAAATATCACCTGATCAGAGACATTGTGGATAGAGGCGATGTAGCGGTTCTGAAGATCGCGTCAAAGGACAACCTTACTGACCCATTCACCAAGACATTGCCATTTAATGTATTTGATCGGCACTTAGATGGATTTGGGATAAGAGACATGACACACCTGCTTTAGGACAAGTGGGAGATTGTTGGGAATAGTGTCCTAGAAGCATGAGATGTAATAAGATATTTATTATTTAATTAATAAAAGAGTTTATTCATCATTTT
>NW_010366202.1:21746-31712 GCF_000414095.1 Morus notabilis
AATTTGAATTTGAATTGTGAACATAATTTAAATTTATCCTTTTGAACTTATTTGATAAGTTGTTCAATTTAGAATTCAAATTAATTTAAGTTTGACTTAAATTGGAATTTGAATTTGAGTCAAAATTGAACTACAGGATAAATGATAATTTTTCTCTTCCTTCCCTATCAGAATTGGCGCCACACATAGGGTTAGAAAACACTAAAGGTGGCCGGCCACATTATGGATAATGTGAGAAAATTTTGTTGTTCAAAATTTAAAATTAGAGATAGGGATTTGATTCTGTTTTGAAGTTTGACTTCTACTCTTTAAATATGAGAATGATATAAAATTGTGGACACAATTTTGAAACGATTTTTTCAGCCCTAATTGTAGGTGGCCGAAATTCTCAATAGGAAAAAGAGAGCAAAAATATTTTTCTCCAAAAATTTCACATCATGGATGCGTTGGTGTTTGTGGAAATTCGAGTGTTTAAGAAACCTGTTTTGTCTCACGTGTGCCCACACACACGTCTATGTGGAATCAAGAAATTGACGTGGAAGACTTTGGTATTCTAAACACAAACTTGGAATAAGGACTGTTCGTGGTCAAAGAATTCAAGTTATCATCCGATTCGGCTTCCAAGTATTTTTTCCGGATTGAATTCTTGATGTAAATTAATGCGATTAATTTATTCGTGCATAAATTAATATAATCTATAGAGTATCTCAAAAGTTTTATGAAAATTTTTGTTATACACGATCCGCCTCCCCGCCACGCTTACGCACCCGAATTCGATTCGGGAACCAACAAATGCGACATAGGTCAAAAAGAACAGGAAACTTTGACGTTAACTAGCAGTTCGGGGCCTAAAGGATCGTTGTGAAGTTTCTTGAGGAAGAAAGAGAAAATGGCAGGATCGTCATCAACACAAGCGTCTACCGAACTAGTAAAATATTTTGAAGTAAATTTTGTAATCGATGATGACAAACTAGACATCTTACAATGGTGGAAGAATAAGACCGATCGTTTTCCAACACTGTCTGTAATAGCTCGTAACATTCTGACAACTCCACAGTCAATGGTAGCAGCGCAAGCAACTGAATTCTTGACGATAAGAGAAGCAGAATGCATCCAGATATCTTGAAGGGGCTAATGTGCGTTAAAGACTGGGAAGATGCCAGAAGATGAAAACAACAATACACGGATGATTCAATGCAAGACTATTTTTCTAACTTAGAAATAACAGAATCTTCTGGAAGCACTTAGGTTTGTAATTTACTATTCCTACTGCACTCTTTTTTCCTTCGCTAAGGTTTTGTCCCGATCTCCCTACAAGTTTTACTTGGCAAGGTCTTTAACAAGGCAGTCATTTATGTTTACTTATTCCTATTATGTCAATTCAATAAAATCACATTTTTTGGGGGCATATGATATATTTTCTTTTTTTTAATTAAATTTAAAAAAAATACAAGGGCCAGGGCCGGCTCGTGAAGGGCCTGGGCCCTGGCCCTTATAGACTAGGGCCGCAAGCCTGGACTGGACCTGAGTTTTTCTCCTCAGGCCCGGCCCAGGCACGATCTTGCATTGTGCAGGGCTATGCTAGGTCCGGCCCAGGTCCGCCACCGGCTTGGTGTTGAACGTGTCATGCCGGCCCGATACGGCACGTTTGACACCTCTAGTGTAGCCGAAACGAAAAAATGAGCTTGTAAAAAGAAGTGATTGATTTTGAAATTTTGTTTCACGCTGTTAAATGGGACACACTGACACTTCCATGTCAACTCCCAAGTAGGCAGCCACGTTAGTGGCACGTCAAGTAGTGAGGGGCACCACAAATGCCCATAATTTTTAAGTACTAATTTACATGACATACATAATATGTACTCTGTTTGTTTATTTTACCGATTTAAGTTTATAATTTCAAGCTTTATTATAGTAAAAAAAATTTAAAAACAGTCATATATAACTTTTTTGTTACAATAAAAAATTCTCACATAAAATTACATTTCAATTCAAATTAAAAATTTAAATCAATAAACTAATTAAGTTTTCTATTTCACCTCATATGTTAACTAATCACTTTTAATTTAGTCCTTCAACTAAACATGACTTTTTAAATTTAAAACAAATAAATTTATTTTCTCTTCCCAACAAAACCTTTCAATTATATTCTATCAATCAAACTCATTGCACAATTTTACAGATATCCTCATACTTAACAGCTTTAAGCACTCTACCATCATAAATACCCTTCTTTATCTACACTTTGGCGCAGAACTTATCGGTATCTACCGCTAACAGCCTCGCATTCGACCCGCGATACGCGCCGTTCACAATCTTAACAAGGCCCCCAATCTGCAGAATCACAGTCTCCAACTCCTCCAAAATCAATCCTCAACACATGCTTGCTATCCAACATTTCAAGTTCCCCTACATATTTCTCAATCACCTTCTTCACCACTCCCTTGGAGTTGCTATTGCTGTATACACTTTCTTTAGAGTTGCCAATATTGTTCATGGGATTAAAAAAAATAAATAAATAAATATGGCTTCCATAAAGAAGATTGGGTAAAGACAAAACAAAAAAGAAAAAAAATTGACGCACATGGATTGAACAAACGAGAAAAGGCTTTAAAAAAAAGTGAAAATGCTAACTTTGCATTAATTGTCCTCGTTCATTGTAACTTCTGGGTTTCTTTGGTTTTTATTTTTTATTTTTTATTCTCTTGATGCTGGAAGGTGGTTGTGCAAAGAAGTTAACAAAATGTGGTATCTCGTGTCCAGAAATACAATAGAATTGAAAGGTCATCTTGGGAAGAGAAAGTAAATTAATTTGTTTAGAATGAATTTGAAAAGTCATGTTTGGTTTAAGAAATTATTAAAAAAATAAGAATTAAATTAAAAGTGAAGAGTTAGAATATAAAGTGGAATAATACATCACATACCATATAAGTTGGTACTTAAAAATTGAGTTTTGAATTGGCAACATTATATTTTTTTGTTAAAATGGAGGAGAATTATTGTTACTCCTTCCACATAGCTTATTAATCTTCTCAATTAGAGAACACAATTCCATTGTCATCCAACGGTTAGGATGTATGGCTTTCACTTAGGAGACTCGGGTTCGATTTCTGGCAACGAAAAGCTTTTCTCTCGTTTTGTTTTATTTTTTCATAAAATATAATTGTGTTTTTCTAAGATTAGTATTTAAAATTTTTATATTGTAATCTACAAGATTTTTTTATTTTCATAAAATATATTGTGTTTTTCTAAGATGAGTACTTATAATTTCTATCTAAAAAATTACAATATTTTTTCGATTTAAAATATATTGTTTTTCTAAGATTAGTATTTATGAGATAGAAATTTATAAGATTAATATTCTTCTCTCGTTTTGTTTTATAGTTTCATAAAATATTATTGTGTTTTTCTAAGATTAGTATTTATAATTTCTATATTGTACTCTAGAAGATTTTTTTGATTTTCATAACATATATTGTTTTTCCAAGATTAGTATTTATGAGATAGAAATTTACAAGATTTTTTTTTTCATAAAATATGTAGTGTTTTTGTTAGGTAATTGTTAAATATTTGACATAATTTATGAAAATTAGGGAACAAAATTAAAAACATCTAAAGTTTATGGACTAAAATAATACAAAAACAAAAGTTAATTTCTACAGAGTCTATCAATTTTAATTGTTTCTAATTTTAAACAAATTACGTCAAATATTTAACACCTAATTAAAGAAAGAATTGAAACTAAAACAGAATAAAACCTTACAAACTAATTGTAAGATATTTTAAAATTCAGAGACTAAAATGAGATTAGAGATAAACTTCATAAACCATTTGTGAGATAAACCTTTTATTTATTTTATTTATTTTTTACTAAAATGGAGGACATTATCGTTGCCCTTTCCACCTACCTTATTAATCTTCTCAATCAAAGGGGTGTAGAGGGAAAGACGCTTTTTATCTTTTTGCAATGGTATGTAATGTTGGTCTTAATCTCGAATATGTGTAGTCGGATGCATTGACAAAGTTCAACCTTTTGAATCAATGACTCTTATAGATAGACTTTTATTATGATTTTGGGAAGCTAATAGTAGATGTAGTCAATATGTTATCTTTTTTGGTTTCCCATACCTAAAGTTAGTCGCATTTGTAGTCGCTAGAGAGGCCAATAACTAGGGCCGGCAATATGGGTCACGACACGACGACACGACTCGAAAACGACATGAATTTTACGGGTTAGGGTTGAGAAAAAAGAGGTTCGGGTCAGAATCGGGTCGACCTGAAATTGACACGAAAAACACGGCTCAATTTCGGGTTGGACCCGCCTAACCCGAACACGACACGAAACTCGTAAAAAACAAAAAAAATACATATATTTTTCATTTCATATTTTAAATTTTATTATGAACTTGTGATATCATGATAGTTATACTCAAAATCTTATATTATTATTTGCTTAATTTCAATGGATGTTATTGTAATTTAGTGTGTTATGAATTTTAAGTTATTTCTAATATGTAAAAAACTAAATAAAAGTATATAATTTTCGTGTCAATTTCGGGTTCACGGGTCAATTTCGTGTCACGGGTCATTTTCGGGTCGTGTCTGTCAACTCGTAAAGTGGTCGTGTCGTGTTCGTGTTGCGATTTTTAAAAAATTTCGTGTCACGGGTCGTGTTCGGATTGACTGTAAATTTATAAAAAAATAATTAAAACACGACACGAACACGACACGTGACACGAATTGTCACCCCTACCAATAACAATAAGGCAGCTCATCATTCAGCAAATAATCTCATTATAGTGTTACATAATGATTAATGAGGTCATTAGGTGGAGAAAGATCAACCTCCCAAGAATTTATTAATGTAATTGGTGCTTTAATTAATGGTAAATTGCAGGTTCTTTTTATTGCGCAAAACATACATATGTTGTATTGGCAATGCTCACTTATTGTGTCCGGACTGATACGATTATGACATGACAAGATTAATAAACGTGTCAAAAATCTAAATAAGATCATGAATCGTTTATTACATGGATAGCATGACACGACACACAAACACATTCATTAAACATGCCATGAAAAGTTGACCCATATAGAACACGTTTATTACCAAATTAATAAAAATGGTGGATTTTTTTATGAACAAAAAAGATGGAATTTTGTTTTATATTCAAAACTACTATAATTGACTGCTAAATATAATTTATGATTAAATTAAGTAACTACATGATAATAAAAGCATAAATTCTCCAAATCTTCATAATATTTAACATACATAAAAAATCTAAATTCAAATATATATGATACTAGTAAGTCATCACATATAAATGTGTCAAGTATGTTAAACGGGCTGGTATGAATCCAATTTATTCATTTTCATTTTATTCGTGCCAACTCATTAATAACCCAATTAATAAAAATGCGGCCCAAATCTATTTAGCTCGTATTATTTTTGTATTTATCATATCACTGTGTCGTGTTCAAAATTGCCAACCAATTATATTGGTCTTTGCAATAATCTCCAATATTAATGTTTGGGATAATTGGCACAGATAATCCTTAATCTCTTGACTAAGTGATAGTTAGTCTCTATTCTCTTTTTATCTTGATAAAATGACCCCTAAACTCCTTAATCATTGATAATTTAAATAATTACGCCTATTTCCGTTATTTTTTTAACGGAATAGGTCATGTGCAATGCATGAGATTGAATATAAAGGGCATTTTAGTAAACTACATAATTTATTTTAAAAAAATAAAAAGTAAAATAATGCAATTGCTTCGTCTTCATCCCAAAACAGCCCATCTTTGAATCATTGAGCATTTTTACTATTTGCAACGTTCTAATTCATTTATACTCTCTAATTTCTCACCTTCTCCTTCACTCAACTTAGAAAATTCGATTGTTTTAATTCCTCTGCCTACACTTCATTAATCGTTCTGTTGCCACGGGAGGGACGACCGAGATCACGGCGGCTCTGGCCTGCGATGATAGATTTGGATCGTGACGACAAGAGGTGGAGATCCAGTGGTCATGGAGGAAGGTGGAGTTCAAGGGTTTAGCGGAGGAGAGGGATTTTGGAGGAGCTGCCGCAATTGTCCTGACATTGAATCGTCCTTCCAGTCCCGAGTTGGACCTACCGCAGCAAGACGAAGCCCTCATCTTCCCGTCGCGAGCTGGACGTTGCGAGTTAGGTCTAATAACCAGCCCGCCGTCTTGCTGCCATGTCCAAGACTGCACACCGAATGTGCTAAATGACAAATTCAATTTAGTGGGCCTTATATTTGTTAATGTTTAATATAATTTTATCCATGGGTTTGATATGTGAGTTATGTTGGTGTTGATGTCGATGATTCTGGGCAACCAAATTAAGAATTTGGGTTTGAATATTGATGAGAATTCTCGAGTTCTGATCAAGAAGGTAGCTTCGTTCTTTTGCATTTTCTTATTTAAAAATAAAAAAATAAAAATAAAAGTTGTCCAATGTGTCCTTTCTAATGGGGGATATTCTGGTTTTTTCACCACAAAATGAGCTTATGTAATGGGGAAAATGAATGAAAATTGACGGAAAGGCTTAGCTCTCCTTCACTTTCACTTTGATTCGAGTTTTTAATTCGAGTTGAGATGTGACATTTTTTGAGAGTTTTTTACTGTAACAAAAAAAATTAAATGTAACATTTTCTGAACACTTTTTACTGTAGAAACCTAAAACTAAAAACTCAAATCGGTGAAATGAACGATGCTTTAAATTGCCAATGATTTAGGAGCTTGGGGACCGTTTTGTTAAGATTAAAAGAATAGGGACTAAAGTGTCACATACTCAAGAGATTAGGGAATATTTATGCCAATTACCTTAATGTTTAAGATCTCGTACATTTAACTGATTCGAGTTTTCAATTTAAGTTTTATTACCGTTAAAAACTCTCATAAAAAATCACATCTAATTTTTTTTACTATTAAAAAAAACTCACATAAAATCACATATTAACTCAAATTGAAAACTCAAATCTCATGGCTAAGTTATAATAATTTTCCTAGGGGCGCTCTGAACTGAACATCGACTAAGTTATTTAATAATTTTCCTAACGTCCAACAATCCGTTGTCGTCGAGCGGTTAGGATATCTGGCTTTCACCCAGGAGACCCGGGTTCGATTCCCGGCAACGGAACAGGCCTACCTTCTATTTATTTCATCTGCCTTTTTGGTTCAATTATGTTTCAAAATAACCCAGCTGATTTTTCGTAGATATAATTTAGCTCATTAGCCAGTCCTCTAAAACAAAAAACAAATATATATATATATCTACAGAGTACAAAACTCTATCTTTAATTCTTGCTATCACTTGTAAGTTGTAACAAATGCCAATTAAAGAACAGCAGACTTTTTAAGCCACTTTATCATCCATTACAAACTTCTCACTATCTTCCAATTCCAATTTTTCTTTTCTTATAAGGAATAAAATTAAAAGAAAAAAAAAGAAGAAAAAACACAGCCAGAACAATTCACTGCTTTACACCAACCCGAAATTTGACAATAGAATACAATGCACCAAAACTGAGACAGAAAGAAGCTCCTTCAACCGATGACAGTTTGCGAGGCCAACGACTTGAGAGGTAGGGAGGAAAAGCGGCCATCAGCGCTAATAATGATTAAAAAATCAAGATACAAATGGGCTCAAGAACACGCCGTCTATGAAGAATTCCTTTAAGTAAACAAATCTCACGCTGCAGATTCACTTTCCAATGCCAAGTTCTTTGCTGATGTCTCTCGTCAAGCTAAACTGCATGGTGTTGTGCCAGGGAAATAGGGTTCGAGTAACTGGAAGCTTTCTTCGGAGGTCCTGTAAAGAAATTGCGCATTTAAAAGACTAACATTAAGCTTTCTTTGAGTAACTGAATCATGGATAAGTCTAACTGGATGTTTAAGAAAGCACGGATTATGCATCCCACAAATAATATTTTTTTAAGAAGGCAGTTAAAGCAGTCACTTTAAGTTAAGATTATAAGAATAATGGAACTTTCTTGTTATGCTTTATGCTACTTCGACCAATAATCCTGAGTCCTGACGTTAACAATCCTGACATGCATTTACTTCGACATCAGATGAAGGCCAATCTAGGGCCCCGTTCATTTCGCTGATTCGAGTTTAGAATTCGAGTTTTGCTACAGTAAAAAGCTCTCACAAACAATCACATTTAACTTTTTTGCTACAGTAAAAAACTCACATAAAATCACATCTCAACTCAAATTAAAAACTCGAATCAGCGAACTAAACGGGCCCTAGGTAACTACTATATCAAGCTATAAAGGTGTTTTAAATCGCACTACCAAATAAAATGGCCTAAACATGCAAGACAAAGGAATCCTAGTCCTACTCCGACCAATCCAATTTTTTAACATAAATAGGACAACCTCAAAAATCTCTTGGCTCTGGATAGGTTTTCTCTTAACTAGCATTTTCTAATTTTTAATTTTTCTTCAAGTTCACTGTTAGGAACCTAATATTTAGAAGTCTTTTTTAATAGTCTTAAGGAGAGTATAAATAAGGGGTTTAGTGGCCAGGGAGGAGGGAATCAGATTTGTAGAGTGTCTAGTGCTGTGCACTATTTTAGAGGTCGGGGGTCCTCGAAACCGCCCATCTATCTTGTAATTTTCCATTTCTAGTATTGTTAATGAAGCATAGATTTTCAGGATCCTAACAATGGTATCAGAGCATCTACGATCCACAGAGCTCTTTGAGTTGAGAGAGAAACTTCGGGCTGCTCTAAGAGCTAATCACGAGGTTTCTGGAGGGAGTATGGGGGAACTCCAGGCCCATGTGGGGAAATTCGGACCCAGATGGGTAACGTGCAGGCAGCGCTGCGGAGGATGGAGGCACTGCTGGCGGTGCGGCCGATGGCCGGGGAAGTCAAGTTGGGTCGCGACGGTGAATGACGGGACGGGGAGAGCCGAGATCGCGCACCTCGGGGCGAGGAGAGCCTAGATCGCGTCGACCCAGGCGGAGTGGAGGTGCCAAATTAGGCGGATCTTCACCGGGAAGCACCGATTCGAGAAGATCAAGGCCGCGAGAAGGAGTTCCGACGCCGGAGACGTGGGTCTCATGGAGGAGCGCGAGATCCGTTGCGATCTAGGGCTGGGTGGTCCAGATCTGCAGCGCGAGGGTTTGTTCGATGACAGGAGGAGGGCAGAAGGAGGTCGCGACCGTCGGGAGAGGGCGGCGGAGCTTGGTCGGCGACGGGAAGTGGAGTGGGAGCCGGAGTTAGAGGAGGAGAGGCTTGCTTCGAGGCTGGGACAGCATGGGCACCCTCGGAATAGGGAACCCAGCCCTGATTCGGTCGCGGTTGGGGCTGATTCCGGCCCGGTTTGGACCAGGCCTCGCGATTTCGGCGTGGAAGGGGCAGGTTCCGGTGCTACGGAGACAGATTCCGGCGTGACGGAGGCTGGGCTCGACGATTTGGCTACTGTTTGGACCGGGTCTCGCGATTCCAGCGTCAAAGGGGTTGGTTCCGATGCAACGGAGGAAGATTCCGGCGGAATTGGAGTGAGGTCCATGAATTCCAACGCCCTTAAGATTGGGTTTTGTGATTTTGACGCCATTGGGGCTAGCTCCGGCGAGATGATGGCTAGGACGGGGAATTCCGATGCGAAATCCGGCGATTTTGAGGCTGAATCCCGAAATTCTGTTCAGAAGTGGGTTGGGTTTAGTGTTTTCAGTATGGGCAGAGTCAATTTTGGGGTTGGGCCTCGTAATTACAATATTAGTAGGCCTAATTCTGGTGCAATGGCAGTCGAGCCTCAAAACTTTAACACGTTTGGGGCTGAGAATGGTACGATTGCAGATGGGAATGAAGAAATTGGTGAGAGTGAGGCTGAAAGGTTGATGTCCTGGTTGGCTAAGAAGGAAACTCCCTTAGTGAGGATCGATTTGCCAATATTTTTTGTGACCATTGATGAGCTTGCGCA
>NW_010366202.1:31960-32796 GCF_000414095.1 Morus notabilis
TTCTTAATCATTTAGATGTTATTTTTCAATTTTATTTCTTGATTTTCACCTTGAGGACAAGGTGATTCTTTGGGCGGGGGTAATGTTAGGAACCTAATATTTAGAAGTCTTTTTCAATAGTCTTAAGGAGAGTATAACTAGGGGGTTTAGTGGCCAGGGAGGGGAGAATCAGATTTGTAGAGAGTGTTTAGTGCTGTGCACTATTTTGGAGGTCGGGGGTCCTCGAAACCGCCCATCTATCTTGTAATTTTCCATTTCTAGTAATGTTAATGAAGCATAGATTTTCAGGATCCTAACATTCACGAAGAACCATAACTAACACAACACAAGACAAGAACACAAGAATGGGAGTGGGGGTGGGGCATATAGATTTTGAGATGGTACAATCTAAGTTGGTTCATCATGAAGAAATTGCGATAAGTAACTACTTAAGGCCAGTACCTTGAAAGTGGTATCTGGCAAGTTTGAGTAGGATGCCTGTCCATGCAAATATGTTAGCAAAAAATTATGAAAAAGACGAGCTTTAACAAAGCAAAATTTATTATGAACCTCAAGAGATGACAAGTATTCTGTCTCATGGTGGCGGATGATGCTGGCTATGCTAATTGCAGATTCTTCAGCAGCCTGAAACATAATAAGACATAGCAATCATAGAGTACGGATTAACACTGAAAGATGTATCAAGTGGTAACCAAACAAGAAATATTTCAGTAACAAAATAATGTAATATTAGCCGACCTGAATGATAGTTGAATCTTTGCATTCATGTTTAGCGTCTAGCTGCACATTCCCCTCCTCAAAATAATGGGCACCCACCTGAAAGAAGAAAGTACCAA
>NW_010366202.1:34669-49745 GCF_000414095.1 Morus notabilis
TCTCTCTCTCTCTCTCTCTCTCTCTCTCTCTCTCTTCTGTGATTCGAATGGAAGTGAACACTCGGGAAAGAGGAGAGAGAGAGAGAGAGAGAAGGAGCAATGTAAATGAATCTCCGTTCTTGATGTACACCGAACGAATTAAGACATCTGAACCGTTAAATCTTTGGGACCACAAGCACGGACGGTCAGTGTCAGAGAAGAATTTCGCAGGCTCTCACCGCATGAGATCTCTGCCTTGCCGTTAGTGATCTGTAAAGCCTTTGAAATGTGAGTCCAAAATAATTCTGATGGGTGGGTAATGAATTTTCACGATAGATATTTGATTTATAAATTTAAAATTATAATTTAAAATTATTTTTATTTTATATGTATTTTTTATAAAAAAAATATTATAACGAATCACGAATAATAATTCAAATTATAGTATGAATCCTCTTTTAAAAGTCCCTTAGTCAATTCTTCGAGTGATCCTTTCCGTTGAATTGCACGACTTTCTTTCAATAAAGCGATTGCTTTGTGTGGGACCTTAATATTAGAGATAGTTATCACTTTATTAATTGTTGTTATTATATATATATTTTGTTAGTATAGAGGTCGTTATTTTATATATATTTAACGTACTTAGGACCTGAATGCTATACATCAGTAAGAATTATTACCTTGTTGTTGAGGTATTTATGGTCGTCAGATTTAACACAATCGTCAAAAGACTCAAAAATAACTTATCATGATTTTTGATGTAAAAACTTTTGTAACATTAGAGTGTTAGAGTTTTTGTTAGTGAAAAAAGTAGCGACTACTCAAAATATTTTTCATTTTAAGACGATCTTGAATATAGAGGAACCGATTCAAATTTTCTTTATTTGACGTTTTAAGCAATTTTCTTCTCCTTTATTTTTTGGCATACTGCTGCGGTGGCCTTTGTCGTTTGTTCTGGTTGTTCATAAAATACTTTTTCCATGAAATTAAAGTGAAGACTAAACCACCAAAGAGAAGACATCGTAAAGGTGATTGTGTATTTGTGTTCAACATTTTGTTTATTTATGGGTCTTATTTACCGTGAGACTTAAAAAGAATCCTCCACTATGGAACTCCATTTTTAATTATTAGATTAATTTTTTAACAGTTAAATTTATAATAAAAACAGTTATGTATAACGTGTTATAAATTTTTAATATATATATACATAGATTTAATTGATACGTTGTAAATTTTTAATATAAATATACATAAATCTAACTGACGCGTTGTAAATTTTTAATATAAATATACATAAATCTAACTGTTAACAAATTAATTTAACAATTAAAAATAGAAATTTAACCAATGGGTTTTTATTGAGGTTCCACGCAAGTTGTAACCCAAAGTTACGTCTCTTTTTTTCTTTTTTTTTTGAGAATAAGTTACACTTCGTCTTTGCCTCTCAAGGAGAAAGGGAGATATTTTTCCCGCCTTAGAGAAAACATACAGAAAAACGACAAAAGAAGTGTAAAATGGCGACGTGAGTGATAGGAACATACCATAAGAAGCATTTTCCTTGTTACAAGGGCACTTTACATCTGGCATCTGCACCATAATAAAGGTATAACAAGACCCTTCCTTGTGCCTTTTTCAGTTACTTTCTATAACTACCTATCATTATAGACTATTGCTCTGGCTTTGCTTAAATTCGCAACCATAACAGAATGCAAACCCAACGAAACGACAGTCCACGTATTTAATGCTGTTTAACAACCATTCATGTCACCTAGTCCTAGTGAGTGGTGCCAATTCACAATGTATATCATTGTGTTGGGAGACATCAACGGTCTATACACCGTGTCCTCATGAAAAATGAATCCGACAATATGAAACTTGTAAATACACCTAATTTTTATTAGCTATAGTGCTCAATAGCGGTGATTTTCTAAGCATTTTTCCTTGCCATGGTTAATCAAATCTCAAAAGCATGAGAATTTATTAACAAATGACCTCTTTCCATGTGGGATGTGGCAATACAGTTCACCACATTTCTACATTTTGCAGACCTCTGAAAAGCATTATATACCTTGCATGGGAGATCTGATTGTTGGAATGCCAATTGTGAGATGGATTATAATTGATGGAGTTGAAATGCCAATTAATTAGATTAGACAATGTAATTAATAATCTAACAACATTGGACAGGATCAGTCCCTATCAAAAGCATTCACCTCTCCAAGTGTCGGTGATTTTTCTATGCACCATAGCAGCTAAACAGCCTCGATCAGTCTTCAGGCCAAAATCAAAACTTCTCTCTTATTTATGAACAATCAAAATTCTATTTCACATTAGCTTCTAGCGGGTATCATGGTTAGCAGTACTTCCATTGTCGTAGAAAATTAGCTTCTAAAAATTGCTTCCATACTTGCAAGGGACCAATCCCTGCAGGAGGGGTAGAATTAGAAATTTTATCCAATTTATGATTCATGAATAAACCTCTGGCCGCAAAACCCATCAACTCAGTTGGGTCCATGAAGTTCTGCATTCTTGACGCAATCCGTTCCTCATGGGAGAGTCCAACTCGGAAATATCTGTCAGAAGATACTGGCTCTTGTGGGTGATGAGCTACATCCAACTTTCGTTGGATTTGGATTTCTTGTGCAGGCGATGCTTCATCGTCATTAAAAGTAGGGCTTCCCATGCCAAATAATTCCCAATCAACCTGCTGCAGAATCACAGCAGCTCGTTCTGTGTTCCTGCCTTGATAGTTTTGAGATTCTATTTGTTGTTGAAGAGCCAACTGGTCAACCTGAACTTTCAATTCATGTAATCGATGACCAATTCTCAAAGCTACTGCATCATATAATCTTCCCGTGAATTCGCCTTTGACTCCTTCAGCATCAAGCAAATCATCAAAACGGATAGGATCACCAATAAGTACCATCACCTACATAGTCCACAACTAACGCAATGAGTAAAAATCTACTGTCCAATTAAACTTTCATAAACTCTCTATACAACATATTCAGGAGAGAGTTACTTCAAAGGTTTAAGGACCAAATCTACTTATGAAGTGATTTAACTGGAAATGAAGCCATTCAAATGACTTAAAATTGCAGCTTCATAGCTATGCGCTATTGTCAATTCTAACTTATTAATAGGACATACATTAATGAGGAACAATATAAAATAATTAGGAACTTAAAGTATGTGATTTATTTAAGTTTATGTGATAAGTATATTAGGTTTATCTTCTTACTAGGGTTTATTCCAGGATAAATAGACCTATTAATAGTAATTTCAGTTTAGACCTTAATGATTATTATTGAATACACATCTCTCAATTAGTATCCCTTCTTCCTAAATTCCTCTTCTATTTATTTTCTTTCTTAATTTCCCTTCCTTTCTTTCTTTCTCTCTCTTGGCCTACATAAAAACAACATGAGCACTAGACTATCCCTTCCTTTCTTTCTTTCTCTCTCTTGGCCTACATAAAAACAACATGAGCACTAGACTATATACCGTCTTTCCAATCCTTGGGAGATTGGCTCCAATAGGCATGATTTCCTGCATCCCAGTATGTACAAATGGAACAACAATGGGGACATTGTCAGCATCGACGACCAATCTGCCAGGTATTTTTGAATAACCACACCACATGTCATCGGTAAGAAAATGCCAACAGTAGTCAACTTGCAAAAGGAAATGCAAGAATAACTCTTTACTACAAAAAAAAAAAAAAGAGGGACAACTACCTCCCGACTCCTCTTTTGGAAGATCCCATGGTTTTTCCACCATCACGAGAGCGACTACCTTCTGGGAAAATGTGAACCCACCCACCTCGATTTAGTTTCGAAATAGCCATGTCCATACCCTGAAGAAGTTGAAGAATCAAAGATAGGAACATCAAAATATTGGCCTAATAACTAGCAGTACTAAAAATTAACAAAAAAGAATCCGCAGTGAGCATGAACTCATAGAAAGAGCATATACAAGAAAATAAGAAAAATATTAGAAAGGACATGAAAATGTTAACTATCTCCACCCCGCCCAGGAGTAGAACAACTCCCGCTGCCCCCCCCCCCCCCGGGCTAAGATAGCCTCCCGCACAAGTCATTCAACCTAGCAAAAGAATCTGATTCTGATGCGCCCACCAGATCAAATCATATGACAGAAAGGTCAAGAGAAAGAGAAAGCATCTTGTCTCTTAAATCTAATTTTCTTTAAAAAAAATGCTAAAACTTCAACAATATGGTTTACATGGTTCCTATGCACACACCAGGAAGGGGGAAATATGGCTACGGTAAATGATATTATTTACCCTCTAATATTCAATTATGACGGTTTTCAAGCTTTTGATCATAAGTGATGAATTTAAATTGGGTAAATAAATTAAAGCCAGAAAAATAATCAAACCATAAACTTCTGTAAATGCTTTGCTAAGTCATGGTCATCTTTACCACATTTTCAACAACTAAGTCTCTGAACAAACCATTAAAAAATTGTTGCAGTAATACCTTCTGATAAATCCCATCACCACGAGAAACTGGCAAGACTTTGACCGATCGAAAGAATGCAGAAGTTACAGGATTTTTAAAGCACCGATCAGTTGCACAAATGGTCCATCTCACGTTCTGAGCATCAAAAAGAACACGCGGAGGAAGCAAAGCAGCAATAACAAAAGGATCATCCACAGAAGCAACATGGTTGCTCACCTGAATGCAAAGAAAAAAAATTTATCTATTTAATCATGAACAATTACACATGAAAAAACAAAATGAAAGTCGACAAGTACAGTGCTATACAGTCAGAAGAGGCTTGTCCTTGGATCTATCTAGCAATGCCTCATGTAATTTCTCTACCCCATAGACCTGCCAATCCAATAATTCAATTTAATTCTTGCCTTCTTTCTGCCAAATCTTGAAATGCCTAAAAAGTTTCGAAGACGCAACAATCAAACAATTTATCTAGACATACCTGAATACGATTTAATCCATGCATAAATACATGGCAAACATTCCCAATAACAGGAACAGCAACAGCTTGAAGCATTCGAAGAATAACCGAATCTTCCTCGGCACTGAAGTTCTTACTCACTGACATCACAGAGCTAAACCGTTAACAAAAACAAAATCTTCTTCCAAAATCCAATCTAAATTCTCACGTATCTAAGCACAAACCAGCCACGGTCACCAATAAAAAGACAATATATTCTAGAAGCCCCCAAAAAAATAACACAAATATGAATTTAATTAAAAAAAAAAAACCCCCATACTGAAAATCCCCATTATAATAAGAAAACCTTATTGCTTGCATTATTTACGATCAGAGTCACTACGCTAGCAAATGATGGTTGCTTCTTAATTAAACCACACATATTGTTCAAGATCATTAAAAAAAAAACATCAAAATAACTAATGACACCGAGAAATCATGGAAACAGCTAGAAAAAATCACTCATTCACAAAACAGAGAAAGAAGAGAGGAAAAAAGAAATGTTACCTCGTTTGCGGTAGAAGGCAGAGGAGGAAGGGAGAGAGTCCGTACGGAAGTCACGGAAGCGCTGCATCCAGCGCTGAAGCGTGGAGGAGAAGCAACCGTCGGAGGAGAAGATCCGGTGGCGGCGGAGCCTCCGGTCGACCACCACACGGAACCGGTCCCTGAGCCGGAGCTGCAAAGACCGGGCCTTGTTCTTCCATAGATCTCCGCGCTCAATCCTCGCCGCCATAACCACAATTTCACACAAGTTTTAGAGAGAGAGAGAGAGAATAGGGGAAGCGGGAGGAGAGAGAAGCAATGAGATTAACTGATTGATGAATGATGAATGATGAATGATGATCAGCGGTAGAGTTTGGTTGTTGTTTTTGTTTGTGTTTTGTAAACTGGAAACGGAGCTAGGGTGAAAAAGAAAGGGAATCGAACTGTGTTTCGTGTGATGTCATACGTCGTTTTCACTAAAATAGAAAATTTTTGGATGATGTTTGTTTCCAATATTATTTTTATTTTTGTGTGGGATAATAACGATAGATAAATATCAGTTGGTAGTACAAACGAGGAATGTACACGTTGGCGAGTCATATTGGATAAACGTGGCCCCTATTTGGATGGACGACGTGGCCTATGGACTATGGTGGGTATGAATAAGAGTGATAATTCGTGTAACGTGTCGTACTTTAATTATTTTTTTTTGTTGAATTTATAGTTAATCTGAACACAACTCGTAATACAAATTTTTTTAAAAATTGCAATATGAACATAACACAATCACTTTACGGGTTGACAGGACACGACACAAAAATGACCCGTAACACAAAACTCACCTGTGAACCTAAAATTGACATGAAAATAATATATTTTTCTTTAGTTTTTTACATATTATAATTAACTTAAAATTTATAACATGCTAAAATACAATATCATCTATCAAAATTAAGCAAGTAATAATATAACATTTTGAGTATAACTATCATGATATCACAAGTTCATAACAAAATCTAAAATATGTAATAAATATATATATATATATATTTTTTTAGTTTTTACGAGTTTCGTATCGTGTTCGAGTTAGGCAGGTTCAATCCGAAAGTGACTCATGTTTTTCGTGTCAATTTCAGGCCGTCTCAATTCTGACCCAAACTTCTTTTTTCTCAACTCTAACCTGCGAAATTTGTGTAATTTTTGAGTCGTATTGTCATGTCGTGACTCATATTACCGGCCCTAGGTAGAAACGTTCAAGATTGACATGTCATTTTCATCATTTTTTCTTTTAGAATCTCAATCTCTAAAAGATTAAAAAAATGGAAAGGAATAATAAAGAAAGAGTTTCTCCGATCGTCCTTTTATCAGTAGTCTTAATTTTTAACCATTAGATTTAGTTAAAATCACATTAGATTAAAAAAATATACTTAATTGACATATTCTATTTTGATATAGATCTGACAGCTAAAAAAGAAAAAACTAACAGTAGTCTATTTTTATAAGAAGTTCTGTAAAAATACTTTTATTTTGATACAAATCTGATGACTGAAAAATAAGTGACTACCAGTAGTCTATTTTTATAGAGAGTACTAATAGTCTATTTTTACAAAGACTACTAAAAAAAGTCTCAAAATAATAAGAAAAAATATGTGTGATTTTTTTAGGACTTTCTCTTGTGTTCTCTCTTATTTAGGAGTACCGGTGTTTCCTGTTTATCAACTGTTAAATTTGTATTACATCTGATCAAAAGTCAAATAAGATTAAAAAATTAATACATATTCGACAACTGATAAATAAAAAATACAGATGTTCTTAAAAAGGAGGAAATACTAGAAATTTTTCTTTTTTTTTTTGTTCGAGAAAAAAAAAACATGTGTGATTTAATCCAAATGCAAGAATATTCTATATTCGAATATACAAATAATATTTTTATATTCATTAATTAGAAAAAATTTTATATATTTTTATAAGTTATTCATCGTACAGTAAATGAACAGTAATTCCCGGCTTTGTCCTTACTTTTTGACGCTTAATTTTTTTAATGCCCATTGTGTCCTGTTATGTTATTTTACGTTTTTGCCCTTGATTTTTCCTCATTGTCTGGCTTAGTTCGAGGGGCATTTTTGCCATTGAATTTTTAATGTTGATTTTTTCTGCCTTCTCTCTCCTTGTTTTTGGTCCCGTTTAGTTCGCTGATTCGAGTTTTTAATTTAAGTTGAGATGTAATTTTATATTATACCTTTTTACTATAGTAAAAAAGTTAGATGTGATCATTTCTGAGAGTTTTTTACTGTAATAAAACTCGAATTTTAAATTCGAATCGGTGAAGTGAATGGCGCATGTGTCTTCTGGAGCCTTCTATCGTTGTCTTCTGGAGCCTTCTATCGTTTCCTCATCTTTGTGTCTTCTTCATTTTTTTTCCGCCCCAATTGCTTCTCTCTTGATTTGGTGATTGTGGCTGGTTCTTTGATTCCATTTGGCCACAAGTGAACATCCATGGTTTATGTGATATTTGTTGTGGGTTCTTTGATTTTTTTCTTGTGGGATTTTGGCTTGATTTTTGGATGCTATTTTACTTCGTTTTGCTGTTTTCGCCTGATTTTTGGATGCTTTTTTACTTCGTTTTGCTGCAGGTTTTTTGAAAATTTTTCTTGCATGTTTTTTTCTTGGTCTGATTTGCTCATTTAGTTTGGTTTCCCCTTTATTTTTTTGTCGAGTTTCCCCTTTATTTTTTTGTCGAGTCCATGTTCTGCTCATTTCTGCCTTTTCCTCTTTTTTTTTTTTCCTTTTTTTGGTTGGGTTTTGTCTTTGTTGGTTTGATTTGCTCATTTAATTTACTTTTCCCTCTATTTTTGGTCGACTCAATGTTTATGTTTTTTTCTTTTCATTTTTTTTTCTTTTTTTGGTTTTTGTTTCAATGGCTGGTTTCTTTTGTCCTTGCCATGCTTCAAGAGATAATTTTTTTTTTTTTGCTTTTATTTTGGTGGTTTTTCCTTTCTTTTTGTTTGCTGTTCACTTTTGTCATTGATCTATTTCAGGAGATAAATTTGTGCAGAAAGAAGGTTCTATGAGCGTCTTTTGATATTCTTTGTTGCTGACTTCACCTGATATACAGGTAAGTACCGATTTTTTTTGTTTTGGATTGATTAATGTCTTGATCTGTGATATTTAGACTGCTGATTTGGCTACCTAGGTTGATGATTTGTACCCAAGTTGTTGCAGACGCATTTACTTAGGTTGATGATCTGTACCTTAAACATAGATTCTTTTGCTCTAGATTCATTAATTTATTGATCTGTGATATGTAGACTGCTGATTTGGCTGCCTAAATTGATGATCTGTACCCAAATTGTTGCAGACACATTAACTACTTAAGTTAATGATCTGTACCCATATTATTGCAGAGGCATTAAATGAACTGTTTCTTTTTTTTTTTTATCGTTAGTTAATTCCTGAAATTTGTGAAAAATCTGAAAAAAAAAATTGAAAACTTTTCCTTTTTGTTTGTTTTTTTTTCCTTTTTTTGCCCTTTTTCTGTTTCCTGAACTCATTATTATTTATCTATTATTTGGTTTTTGCTTAGTATACCCGTACGTTGCTTCTGCCACCTGATTAAGCAATCTTACTTCCTTAATTCTTACAGACCGACTTTGTTTTGCTACGTGTCCTCTTATAAATCATGTACTGATGAAATTTTTTTCCTCATTTACTCTTTATAAATGCTACTGCTATATCAACATTTTGTTATCTATCTGTCCCTTGCTCTCCCGGTGACTTTGCTTTGTCTCCATATTTCATCTCACGTTATTTACTACTCTGCTACATTCTCAATCATTGATTGCTTTTTCTATTCTTGTTCTTCTCCCTTGCGCTTGACTTTTAATCCTTTGCATTTCATCTTCGATCATTTATTACTCTGCTTTAATCCTACTCATTTACTACTCCAACTTCCTGCCTTTGTATTTACTCACTTTCTTTGCTGATTTTTGACTGGTTGCTATTTCATATTTAAGGCAGCGTTTATAGTGCTCTATGTATGACTTATAACCTTTGCCTATAGCCATTCACTATTTGTTAATCTATGTCTACTTTTTTCTTTTATTCTCTTTTCTTTATATCGTAATTATGATTGGGATGGATTTTGACGTCTTGAACTATATATAAACAATCCCAAAACAACTGTGATTGGGTTTATCTCACTTCCTTTTCCTATTCCCTCTAAAGCCGAGAATTGAGACCTGTCCAACTTAGAAAGAGAAAGGCATTCTTGGTTGTTTGTGTAAGTGAACGTTGCTCCATCTACAGGTAAATCCACCAACTGAATTTAGCTTCCAGGTTGATTTCAGTACCACTTATTTCATCCTAATTTTTTGATGACTTTAACTTAGTTTGGTGTATTGGTCCTTTTTTCCTGTGGGTGTCAAGATTTTATCTTAGTTTTGATTCTTTATTGTTCTATTCTTATTAGGAAACTGTCTTCATATCATCTTTCTTCTCCCTTTTTACTTGCTCCAACATTTTTTGCTTTTTGGCTTTTTCGTTTCATCTTGGCATATTTACTACTCATTCTTTTAAGTTGGCTCTACCTGATTTCTGTTTCATTGGCT
Organism: Morus notabilis; assembly: GCF_000414095.1. Lineage (NCBI taxonomy): Eukaryota > Viridiplantae > Streptophyta > Magnoliopsida > Rosales > Moraceae > Morus > Morus notabilis. Next base: position 44,716 of record NW_010366202.1, read on the forward strand.
CATACTCACTATTTCAGCCAATATTCGTTACAGGTACTTTCACTAACTCTTGCCCATATTTTCTTCATTATCACATACGCATATATCTGTACACATTTTTGCTTAATATATTTAACCCTTGGTTTTGTATATGACAATGATACTTACAATTAAATTTGATCTCTTGACCTCTCTGTAGTCGGTCCAAAATTTGTTGACAAGAAATGCCCCTTACTCATATTGAGTAAAATGATTTAAATGTTTTTCTTTTTTTTCTTTTTCTTCTTCTTCCTCTTGACCTAGAAAATGAAGATGCTCTTGGATAAAAATACCAAAAAAATATATAGTACATTATGAATCAGATCCAATTGAAAAAATTTCATCATTAATTTATGATAACTTTAATTATTACTTTAATGATATTGAATATTTGAAACAACGTGCAATAGTAACGCCCAAAAATAAAACAGCTGACGATATTAATAATCATATGCTATCTTTAGTACCAACTGAATTAAAAACTTACTACAGTTATGACACAATTATGTCATCCTTAAAAAACATAGATGAACGTAATCTTTTATATCTTGAAGAATTTTTACACACCTTAAATTTTAACGGTATACCACCACATGAATTAAATCTTAAAGTTAGAACACCAATCGTGTTGTTAAGAAATCTAAATCAATCCATTGGATTATACAATGGAATAAGACTTATTATAACACAACTAAGAAATAAAATTATAGAAGGACAAATAATAAACTCAAACAATATTAATGAAAAAGTTTATATTTCAAGAATAGAAATGACTGTACATGAATCTAAAGGGCCATTTACATTAAAAAGACGATAATTTCCTGTAAAAATTTGTTATGCAATGACAATAAACAAAAGCCAAGGACAATCGTTAAATAAAGTAGGATTATACTTGGGAAATGAAATTTTTACCTATGGCCAACTATACGATGCTTTATCAAGAGTAACAACCCCAAAAGGATTACATATACGAATACACAATTCGATCAATAAATATCCAAATCACATTAAAAATGTAGTCTACAAAGAAATTGTACAAAACATTACACAAGAATATAGATCATAACATAGAAATATGTATAATACCAAATTCTTTACAGTATTAATATATCTCTTTCACTATAATTCAAATACCGATACAATAAAGTAATTTATTCATATACTAAACATTTATTCATTACTTTTGACAATTAAGAAAAATGACTATACCTATTCGTGCATTAAGACTAAAAAAGTGTACATCACTATCATAGTAATAAGCTCCAGATTATGAATGAACAACAACCTTACTACAAGACGTTTAATAAATCATGATTGCATCTTAATTGACAAAGAAGTAACAACTTTTATAAATACTAAATTACATACTATTTGATACAGTACTGAACATTGTAATATAACTAACTTTTTAATCTTTCCTATCTACAACATAAAGCAATACAAGCATCGATATGGGCACGAGATTCAGATATCATTTGTCAAAAATATCGAACAGGGCAGGATATAAAATATTGGTAATTTCTTTGTTGTCTAAAATAAACCAACATATTAGTACATCAAAATTATTATTAATATATCAACATATTTATAATACTTTTTATTTACTGAATAACAGATGTTATTAAAGTCATCAAAAGTATCCAAGCAATTGAGAAGACAAACAGATGACAGAGCCATCTAGAAAACGACTAAAAATCAGATAATATCACTATTTCTAAATTCTTTATTTTAATTTTCCTAATTATTAGACTAATATTTTCAAAAATTCTTATTTTGCAGCTACAGCTCCAAAGAACCATCAAAAAAAGAAAAGTAAAAAATGTAATGTAATGTACAAACCTTTTTACTAGACCTTTTTAGTAGACCTTTAAACAAATACATATATATATATATATATGTATATGCATGTATAAATTAATACTGTAATGTAAAAACTCATGATTTTCTCAATAATATAAAATGAGTTTTTCTCAATAATATAAAAATCTTTTCCGCAGCAACGCGCGGGCAAAGTTGCTGCGGAAAAAAACTAGTTAGTTGTCTAAAAAGAGATAATTATCATTAAAAAATTTACGATCCATTTAAAGATGACATAATAAGAAAGTTTTATCCTTTAAAAAATTATTGGTAAAGTAATTTTATAATAATTTTATTTGCAAAATGATTCTAAAATGACTAAGAATTATTATTTTTTACAAAGAACATTTTTTTAAAAAAATAAGATTATTCTCATTGTGCTTTTGAATTTTGGAGTCATTCTCATTTTGTTTTCTGAATTTTAAAAACTCACTTTACGTCATGAATTTTGAATTGTCCCCATTTAACCCTTTTCATTGTAATTTTTGTTAAAATCAGACGAAAAATAGAGATTTCACGCCCCCCAAACGGGGTGGGTGACGTAGAGCTCGAGTAAGGATTAATAAAGCAGATTCTCAAATCGGGTCTCACACTTAACTGCATTAAAATATAAATAAATTACAGAATTCCGGAGTCTCTGACACACAGGGCTCCACCCCACATGACATACAGTATCGTACATACATGCTCGTGTAAATAATCATTACAACAGACATCAACCACAGTCTAGTAAATTTAAATATTACATAAGTTACAGAATTCTCAAATTTCTTACATTTATTCAAGAGGATGAACTCAATCCTCTCTTGATCCAACAGTAGCAATCTTCCGCTACCCCGCACCGCTCCTAGAGTCTCCTGGGAGGGGTTTAATACATTTAAAAAAATAAAACGTGAGCGAAAGGCCAAAAATAGAGATTTCACGCCCCCCAAATGGGGTGGGTGACGTAGAGCTCGAGTAAGGATTAATAAAGCAGATTCTCAGATCGGGTCTCACACTTAACTGCATTAAAATATAAATAAATTACAGAATTCCGGAGTCTCTGACACACAGGGCTCCACCCCACATGACATACAGTATCGTACATACATGCTCGTGTAAATAATCATTACAACAGACATCAACCACAGTCTAGTAAATTTAAATATTACATAAGTTACAGAATTCTCAAATTTCTTACATTTATTCAAGAGGATGAACTCAATCCTCTCTTGATCCAACAGTAGCAATCTTCCGCTACCCCGCACCGCTCTTAGAGTCTCCTGGGAGGGGTTTAATACATTTAAAAAAATAAAACGTGAGCGAAAGGCCTAGTAGGATATAATTTGAAATGACTTAAAATAAATGAATAAATAAATGAGCGAGTAAATAAATGAATGAATAAGTAAATAAAATTAGACATTCAGTCTCGACAGAACAGCTGGAACCTCACATCCTTTTTCTCAAATGAAATATAACTGAAAATAACCGTTTTACAGGCTTCAGCAAGTAATTAGTACAAATTACTTACCTAACCAAGTGCCTCGCCTACCCGGACCGAGTTTCGGGTTCTGCCCCCGAGGATGCACTCTCTGCATCCTATCTAGGCTTACAGCAATAGACTCTATTACCAGTTCACAAGATCTTTGTGCTTAAAAAATCATTCATTAACATTTTAAAATCGTTAATACGACCCCACGAACTACTCAAGCCGCGGGCCCCATGACTAGACAAGCCTTGAGGTTCCATGACTAAATAAGTCATGGGTTTCAAAGCGTTTTCTTTCATAAACCAATCACTTTCTTTAAAACATTTTCAGGGCCAAAATCTTTTTTGAAAACAGGCTCACAAGGAAAAGGGATAGAAATCCTACCTCGCACTATCAAACCTGGGACTAGCGTTGCCTTTTCCGGCTTCCGCTTCCTCAAGCCCCTTCAATCTAAATCCTCAACGCTCACTGATGCAAGACAACACTTTAGGATTAATTCTCATTCCTAAAGCAATCCAAATCTCAATTTCTAACTAAGATTTTCTATTAGTGGGCTCTAATCCATTTTCATGTTTCAAATTATTATTTCAAGGGTTTTCAATCTCAAAACAAGTATTAACAATGCTAATCCATCTATCTCAAGTCCCCAAATGAAGCTAATTTGGGTTCTCCCCGAAACAGGGGTCAAAACAGCAATTTCAGGCCAAACAAGGTCAAACCCCGTGTCAACCGGTCGACCGGTGACAGAGCAGTGCAACACTACCGGTCGACCGGTAGTGTGCACACCGGTCGACCGGTCAGCCTGCAATCCGGTCGACCGCATAGGTCGATCGATTTTCATGTGATCCGGTCGACCGCACAGGTCAACCGGTGGAATCAGCTACGCGAGAGAAGCTCGCGGAAATCAGTCCAAAACTTGCAAATCCAGTCCCAAATCGAGATATTTCAAAGGAAAACCACTAGATCTCCAAAGAACCCAATATATCCAATTTCTACTCTAGTTTAACTCAAAAACCATCCAAAATCTGATTTGAACCAAAAATAAGTTTTGAAATTCAAAAACTTGAGATTTAAGAGAGGTCCTTTCAGTAATCTTACCTCAAATCCTTCTCTTGATGTTGAAAACTTCTTTAAATCTTTGTTTGGTTCAAGATCCGTTTGATTTGGGACAAAAATGAGATAGAGGGAGAGAGAGAGAGAGATGCACAGATGAAAGAGAGAGAGAGGGAGTGAGAGAGATGCACGGGAAGGAAAAGGAAAAGAAAAGAAAAGAAAAATGAAAGAAAAGGAAAAAGAAAAGAAAATGACATGTGTACAATATTTTAAAAGAACAGTCCAGAAATGCGCCCATACACACTTCTGGGTTAAAATAATTTACTGAGAATAATTTAAATACCTTGGAACTATTTAAACTCACAAGTGTCAGAAACATTTATTAATTAGACTCAATTAATAATTCAGATTAGGCACACTAATAATCTCAATTACCTTAATTAACCTCAATTAATTCTTCAGGGTGTTATAGCTCCACCCTCCTTAGGTAATTTCGTCCCCGAAATTAAAGCCTACCTCAAAGTGTGAATAGATGCGGATACTGCTCTTACATCATCGTTTCAAGCTCCTATGTCGTTTCCTCAACCCATGGTGCTGCCACAACACTTTCACTAACGGGATCTCACGATGACGC
>NW_010366202.1:49859-54361 GCF_000414095.1 Morus notabilis
CATGGAGACATGAAACACGTCATGCACGTGAGATAATTCAGGCGGTAAAGCCAACCGATAAGCTACCACTCTGACTCGTTGCACGATCGGGAATGGTCCCACATACCTTGGTGCAAGTTTCCCTTTAACACCAAACCGAATGACTCCCTTGCGTCGGGAAACCTTTAGCAAGACAAAGTCGCCCTCTTGGAATTCCAAAGGCCTACGCCTTCTGTCAGCATAATTTTTCTAACGACTTTGAGCTGTCAATAGTCGTTCTCGAATCACAACTATCTTCTCATTATTCTCTTGAATGACTTCCGGTCCAGTGCTCAGTCGATTCTCTGGTTCCAACCAACACATAGGTGACCTACAATGACGACCATACAGAGCTTCAAACGGTACCATTCTAATACTGGCCTGATAGATGTTGTTATAAGCAAACTCAGCTAGATGCAGGTATTTCTTTCAATTTTCACCAAATTCCAGAATACAAGCACGAAGCATATCCTCTAGAATCTGAATTATCCTTTCAGATTGCCCATCAGTCTGAGGATGGAATGCTGTACTGAAATTCAAGTCTGTTCCCATGGCTTCCTGGAAATTCTTCCAATACCTTGCATTAAAACGCGTGTCACGATCTGACGTAATAGACAATGGCACTCCGTGTAGCCTCACGATGTGCTCCAGGTACAATTCTGACAAAATCTGTTGAGAATACGTCGCACGAAACAGTATGAAGTGCGCAGACTTTGTCAACCTGTCCACCACCACCCAGATGGCATTGTGCTTCAGCTCGGTTCTCGGTAGCCCCATCAGGAAGTCCATGGTGATGTGCTCTCATTTTCATCCCGGGACAGGAAGAGGTTGCAACTCTCCCGCTGGCTTCTGATGCTCAGCTTTAATTCAGAGGCAAGTCACACATTCCGAGACATACTCACGAACGTCCATTTTCATGCCTCTTCACCAGTACTGTCTTTTCAGGTCCTAGTACATCTTTGTACTTTCCGGATGTATAGCATACTTCGATTTGTGTGCCTCTTGCAGAATCGTCTTCTTTACCTCACCTGTCTTGGGAACAGCAAGGCGGTTGCGGAAATGCAAGGCTCCATCCTCTCAGATTCTCCAATCCTTGAATTGTTCTCCATTCTGGATTCGAATCCAAATTCCTTGGATGTGTGGATCCTGTAATTGATTCTGCTTAACCCGCTGCATAATATCTGGTGTAGAGACCAGATTATACACCATAGTCTGGTTATAATCTTCATAGAACTAAAGATCATACTCACTCACCACTTCAGTCATTTTCCAATCTTCCAAAGCTAATGACGCCAGAGTCCCTGTCGTCTTCCTACTAAGGGCATTAACCACCACATTAGCTTTTTCAGGATGATATTTCTGAGTGAAGTCGTAATCTTTCATGTACTCCACCCATCTCTTTTGTCTGAGATTCAAGTCTTTCTAAGTAAATAGGTACTTCAGACTTTTATGGTTAGAAAAGACCTGAAACTTTACTCTATAGAGATAACATCTCCATATTTTCAGAGCAAATATTACCGCTGCCAGTTCCAAATCATGAGTGAGGTAATTTCGTTCATGTGATCTTAATTGGCGAGATGCGTACGCTACCACGCGTCCACCTTGCATTAAAACATAGCCAAGCCCACTCCCCGAGGCGTCAGAATACACCTCATATGGTTCCTCAGTATCAGGAATAGTCAAGACTGGTGCACTTGTCAGTCTGACCTTCAACTCCTGGAAAGCATTTTCACACTCAGCGTCCCACTGGAATCTGACTTCTTTCTTGGTCAACCGAGTCATCAGTGCAGCAATACTCGACAAGTCTTTTACGAAACGCCGATAGTACCCTGCAAGTCTGAGAAAACTGTGAATCTCTTCTACATTCTTCGGTCTTTCCCACTGTAGCACAGTCTCGATCTGGGAAGAATCTACAGAAATTTCCTGTCCAGAAATCACATGTCCAAGGAACTTCACTTCTGTCAGCCAGAAGTCACACTTCTCCTTCTTAGCATACAACTGGTGTTCTCGAAGAGTCTGAAGAACAATTCTCAAGTGTTGCTCATGTTCTTCCCAGGTCTTCGAGTAAACTAGTATGTCGTCAATGAAGACGATCACGAACCGATCCAAGTACGGCCGGAAAACACGGTTCATTAGATCCATGAATGCAGCCGGGGCATTCGTCAGTCCAAACGACATTACCAGAAACTCGAAGTGTCCATATCGAGTTCTGAAAGCAGTATTCGGAATGTCTTCCTCCTTGATTTTCAGCTGATGGTACCCATATCTCAAGTTAATCTTAGAGTAGAACTTTGATCCACCCAACTGATCGAATAACTCATCGATCCTCGGCAGTGGGTATTTGTTCTTCACAGACACCATGTTCAATTGACGGTAGTCAATGCACAACCGAAGAGATCCGTCGTGCTTCTTCACAAATAGTACTGGTGCACCCCAAGGGGAAGTACTATTCCGGATATATCCCTTTTCTACCAGCTCTTTAAGCTGCGTCCTCAACTCTTTCATTTTCGCCGAGGCCATCTGGTATGGAGGAATGGAAATAGGTGTTGTTCCCGGAACCAGATCAATACAGAATTGAATTTTCTGATCTGGCGGTAAACCAGGTAGCTCATCAGGAAATACATCTGTAAACTCACCTACTACAGGGATTCTCGCACTATCTCCGGTTATCTCAGGTTCACCTTCTAGAGCAAGAAGAGAAGAAAAATAGGTTAGATTCCTCTGTCCCCCAACACTGTACTTCACCCACTACAGGGATTCCCGCACTATCTCCGGTTATCTCAGGTTCACCTTCCAGAGCAAGAAGAGAAGAAAAATAGGTTAGATTCCTCCGTCCCCCAACACTGTACTTCAACAGTCGTTCTCCTAGGACTGGATTCATATCTGCCTGATAAGAAATCACTGTTCCAGACTTAGTCATCAGAGTCAATCTCCTACGGTGACAATCAACAATTGCTCCGTATTCTGACAACCAATCTATTCCGAAGACCACATCAAACAGGCCCATAGGAAGGATGACCAAATCTGCTCTCACTCGCTCACCGCCAATCGTGATTTCACACGACTTACACACACTCAACACCTCCATACTTCCCAGTGGGGAGTTCAAAGTCATCGGGACTTCTAAATTCTCATATTTCAGTTTCAAAGTCCGAACAAAAGAACTTGATATAAACGAGTGTGTGGCACCCGTGTCAAACAACACGTGAGCAAAAGAGTGAGAGATTAGAATCGTACCATCAACCACTACGTTGCTGGTCTGACCTCCAGAACTGCCTCCTGCCAGGACATAAGCTTGTCCATGTACTTTTCCTTTCCCTCTGTCACCAACATTAGGCCGCTGGGTCGGAGGCCTATACTGTTGCGATGGAGGTGGTTACACCGGTCTCGGCGCTTGAGGCCGGAATTGTGTAAACGGATGTGGTTTATAAGTCGGCACAGGAGGGTATGTCATCTATTGTGGCTGATATGGTGGCATGTACTGTGGTGGCCCTTCTTGACTGTAGGAATCGTCACTTTGGGCTTGTTGAGCCGGCAGCCGATTAGGACAATTCCTCCTAATATGGCCCACCTGCCCACAATGGTGACACATGGGCACGTACGGAGCATTTCTGTCACTTCCGGACGAACTACTGCCACCGTTTGCCATCTCCCCAACCGTTTGTCTCTGGTTGCGGTTTCTCCTACCATTCTACTGTGGCCCACCTGAGACAGAAGGTCTAGCAAAGATAGAGACTTGACCCGTTGCTTCTTTGCTTTGGTGATAGGCCAAGTTATCATGTTCCACCCGTGTAGCAGCAGCTACCAAATCCTAGAAGTTCTGAAGTCTCAGAGCCACCAAGGATTTCCTCACAGAGTTCTTGAGGCCTTTCTCAAACTTAAGGCACCTCATGTGTTCAGACTCCACTAGTGATGGCGCAAACCGGGATAGGTCATTAAACTTGGCTTCATATTCCCTTACAGACATGTCTCATTGCAGTAGAGACATAAATTTCAGCGCTTTTTCTTTCCTGTAACTTTGAGGGAAGTACTGTTCATTGAACAACGTCTCAAACTGTTCCCAGGTCAACCCTGCGACATCTATTCTCCTCTTGACCTGTTTCCACCAAGTGTTTGCTAATCCCTCCATCTTATGCACATCAAATTCCACCCAGTATTCATCTGGGGCTCCCATAGTACTCAAATGCTTGACTATGGAGTCTAACCAGAACTCTGCTTCCTGGGGTCCTCCCTCACTATTAAACGAGGGGATAGGCGCACGCCTAAATTCCTGGAAGTACCCTTGCTTCCTATCCTCAACCGGCCGCTCGTTTCGAGCTCTTGTGGCCATGCCTTGAAAGGCAGAATACATGGCATCCAGAAATCCTTGATTCTATTGTGCCGATTGATTAGCGGGCCTACGATGAGGCGCCATTTCCTTTAACTGAAATAAAACTAGACTATTCAGTGGATCACAGATGTCACACATGTATGTACAATCCTGG
>NW_010366202.1:55052-89880 GCF_000414095.1 Morus notabilis
GACCCCACGAACTACTCAAGCCGCGGGCCCCATGACTGGACAAGCCATGAGGTTCCATGACTAAACAAGTCATGGGTTTCAAAGTGTTTTCTTTCATAAACCAATCATTTTCTTTAAAACATTTTCAGGGCCAAAATCATTTTTGAAAACAGGCTCACAAGAAAAAAGGGATAGAAATCCTACCTCGCACTATCAAACCTGGGACTAGCGTTGCCTTTTCCGGCTTCCGCTTCCTCAAGCCCCTTAAATCTGAATCCTCAGTGCTCACTGATGCAAGACAACACTCTAGGATTAATTCTCATTCCTAAAGCAATCCAAATCTCAATTTCCAACCAAGATTTCCAATTAGTGTGCCCTAATCCATTTTCATGTTTCAAATTATCATTCCGAGGGTTTTCAATCTCAAAACAAGGATTAACAATTCTAATCCATCTATCTCAAGTCTCCAAATGAAGTTAATTTGGGTTCTCCCCGAAAACAGGGGTCAAAACAGCAATTTCAGGCCAAACATGGTCAAATCCCGTGTCAACCGGTCGACCGGTGACAGAGCAGTGCAACACTACCGGTCGATCGGTAGTATGCACACCGGTTGACCGGTCAGCCTGCAATCCGGTCGACCGCATAGGTCGACCGCAATCCGGTCGCCCGCATAGGTCGACCGATTTCCATGTGATCCGGTCGACCGCACAGGTCAACCGGTGGAATCAGCTGCGCGAGAGAAGCTCACAGAAATCAGTCCAAAACCTGCAAATTCAGTCCCAAATCGAGATATTTCAAAGGAAAACTACTAGATCTGGGTTCTAGGTCCTAAAACAAGTCAAAAGAACCCAATATCTCCAATTTCTACTCTAGTTTTACTCAAAAACCATCCAAAATCCGGTTTGAACCAAAAATAAGTTTTGAAATTCAAAAACTTGAGATTCAAGAGAGGTCCTTTCAGTAATCTTACCTCAAATCATTCTCTTGACGTTGAAAACTTCTTTAAATCTTTGTTTGGTTCAAGATCCGTTTGATTTGGGACAAAAATGAGATAGAGGGAGAGAGAGAGAGAGATGCACGGATGAAAGAGAGAGAGAGGGAGTGAGAGAGATGCACGGGAAGGAAAAGGAAGGAAAAGGAAAAGAAAAGAAAAGAAAAAGAAAAGAAAAATAAAAATAAAAGAAAATGACATGTGTACAATATTTTATAAGAACAGTCCAGAAATGCACCCATACACACTTCTGGGTTAAAATAAATTACTGAGAATAATTTAAATACCTTGAAACTATTTAAACTCACACGTGTCAGAAATATTTATTAATTAAACTCAATTAATAATCCAGATTAGGCACACTAATAATTTCAATTACCTTAATTAACCTCAATTAATTCTTCAGGGTGTTACAAGAGAGGGTGTGGTTATGTGGTTCTTTTATGTTTTTTTAATAGAAATTTAAACAGAAAGACTATGTGATTACATTATTCTCTTTTTTTATCTGTTTTTAACAGAAATTGCAACAAAAAGAGTTAATGTGGAAACAATTTAAAATTCAGAAAGTAAAATGTGAGTCTTTAAAGTTCAGAAAACAAACTGAGAATGATCATAAAGTTCGAGAAACGTTAGTGATGATAATAAAAAAAATAAAAAAAATTTATTTCGTTAATTTCGTTTTATTGGGTAATTGTCTAGCAAATTTGACTCCATCGGTGATAAAATTTGGTAACGACTCCACATTGTGATAAAATTTGATCATCGGTGAGATTTCCTTCACGTGCAGGTGGTCATGCGGAGGAAGACCAGATCTATTGTGAGAGTCCTCCATGCGTCGCGGAATAACTGGCCATGCAAAAGATATTTCCTCGCGTCAACAAAGGGGAAAACCATATTTCCATTGCACTGGAAATATCTTATTTATTTGCTTTTCTCATGCATTTTGATGGGAATAAATATTTTGGCAAATGTTTCTAAGTTATCATTTATTATAGTATTTTTCTTTTATAAAAAATTTAAAATTTAAAAATTAAAATTAAACATTATAATTTGAATATACTTTCTAAATAGACCTAAATATTTTAGTGAGAAGGTCAATAATCGACCATTGTTAGTTGTTGAAATTTTTAATATCACAACCTCCAAGTATCAAAGTATGGAGCTGACAATTGTAAAGTATCGTTGACTGCTGGAATTTATAGTTTACCATAGTGTGGTAACTTCACTTGTGTCCACTACCACTACCTTAACATAAAAGTATTATAAATATATTTACCATTATAAAAGCATTTCAGATGCAGTACCAAGTAATGCCATGAAAAATCCGGCACTTGAGTAAAAGAATCACTTTACTCTATTAGCAAAAACAAACAAAGAAAAAAAATCACTTTAATCACTTTCCAGTGGAACACTATTTTCTATTTTAATTTAGCAAATATTGGTAGCAAGTTTGACATCTAAGTCTAGCAAGTGTCAAATTTGATAGTTCATTGGCCTTAACTACATTTTCATTTAATTATTATAACATTATTCTTTTAAAATATTTTAATTGTTCGTTTCGTTCGTTTGAGTTAGGACATTGAGTTAAAATTTAATACTTATCACAAAAAATAAATATACTATGTTAAGATAACATCATGCATTAGAGTACAAAATAAAATAGCATATCTTATATAACATGGTTATATTATTTAATTGGAGATGGTCTAAATGTGTTTAGTATTTGCATTTTTTGCACAAACTTTCATCTGAAATAAAAAATCTATTCAAGACTTAGCGCTACCACATTTTTCTAAAGAACCCAATTAAGAAGGCATTTTCTTGCAGCATTTTATCAGATTTACCAACGGCTGATTTCTTTGCATTTTGCTTTTGATAAAAGGAGATTGTTAGTTAAGCATCATTTGTTAGCATTGGGTTAGAAGGCAATTATTGGTATTATTATATCTCATTCAGTTCGTCGATTCGAGTTTTTAATTTAAATTAAGATGTGACTTTATATGAGAGTTTTTAATTGTAACAGAAAAAATTAGATGTGACTATTTTTTAGAGTTTTTAACTGTTATAAAATTAGAATTAAAAACTCGAATCGGTGAAATGAACAAAGCATAGTATAAAAGGGGATGGAAGGGATGGGGAAGCTTATGTCTGATTTGTCTTACAGAGTTATGAGAATTGATTTGAGGCTTGAGAAACCAAAGGGTTGTTCTTTTGCAACGAAACTTAGAAAAAGTTTGAACTCGAGTTACAATTTTATTTAAGTTATAAAATTTGAGTTTGAACTCAAGTTTAGGGCTAAACTCAAGTTTTGAGAGACTTGTAGAGGTTGTTCTTTTGTATTGTTGAGTTAGGGTGACTTGAGTGATGATCTTGAGTTGAGTTTGAGTTATAACTTGAGTTGAAGTTGTAACTTGAGTTTGTGTTTGGATGTGTACATTTGAGTTATGATTTGAATTAAGAATCTATTTAAGTTTGTGTTTGGGTGGGTCAAAACTTAAATTTATATTTAGATAGTATTTTAATAAAAACTCAATGGTGATGAAAATTTTTTAATAGTATATATGGGTGGGATTTTATTCGTCTTATCGTTGTGAATGCATAGAAAAAAAATCATCTCAATCAGAATTAAAACGAAAAAGTTATGACATTTTTAAGAATAAAAAAATATTGTTCATTAACTTAAGTTCGAGTTTATGAACTCAAATTGAAAGAGAAACTTAGGGGCTGTTCTTTTGCCCTTTTTGAGTTATGTGACTTGAGTGTAGATTTTGAATTAAGTTTAAGTTATAACTTGAGTTGAAGTTGTAACTTGAGTTTGTGTTTGGTTGTGTACATTTGAGTTATGGTTTGAAATAAGAATCTTTTTGAGTTTGTGTTTGAGTGAGTCAAAACTTGAATTTGTATTTAGATAGTATTTTAATAAAAACTCAATACTGATGAAAAATTTTAATAGGGTATAGGGGTCGGATTTTATTCGTCTTTTCGTTGTCAACGCATAGAAAAAAAATCATCTCAATCAAAATTAAAACGAAAAAGTTATGACATTTTTAAGAATAGAAAAAATATTGTTCATTAATTTGAGTTCGAGTTTCTGAACTCGAGTTGAAGGGGAAACTTGAACTCGAGTTTTAATCACAAACTCGAGTTTTAATCACAAACTTGAGTTCAAACTATAGTTCAAACTTAAAAAAACATGAACTTGAATAAAGTTGTAACTCGAATTGCTTTTTTGAGTTTTTAACTCAAAAAGGGGATGCCGAAGAGCCCCTTAAACTCGAGTTTCATAAGGGTCATTCTTTTACAACAAAACTCAAAAAAAGTTTGAATTCGAATTACAACTTTATTTAACTTTACGTTCTTTTGTAAAATTTGAGTTTGAACTCGAGTTTAAATTCGAGTTTGAACTTGAGTTTGGAGCTAAACTCGAGTTCAAAGCCTCGTTCATTTCACCGATTCGAGTTTAGAATTCGAGTTTTGCTACAGTAAAAAGTTCTCAGAAACAGTCACATCTAACTTTTTTGCTACAGTAAAAAGCTCTCATAAAAAATCACATTTCAACTCGAATCAACGAACTAAACGGGTCAAGTTTCCCATTCAACTCGAGTTCATAAACTCGAACTCAAGTTAATGAATATTGTTTTTTCTATTCTTAAAAATGTCATAACTTTTTCGTTTTAATTCTGATTGAGATGATTTTTTTTCTATGCGTTCATAACGAAAAGACGAATAAAACCCCACCCAAATACCCTATTAAAATTTTTCATCACCATTGAGTTTTTATTAAAATATTATCTAAATACAAATTTAAGTTTTGACTCACTCAAACACAAACTCAAAAAGATTCTCAATTCAAATTATAACTCAAATGTGCACATCTAAACACAAACTGTCAGGCCTCGTTCATTTCGCTTATTCGAGTTTTACTACAGTAAAAAGCTCTCAGAAACAATCACATCTAACTTTTTTACTACAGTAAAAAACTCTCACACAACATCACATCTCAATTCGAATTAAAAACTCGAATTAACGAACTGAACGGACTCAAATTACAACTTCAACTCAAGTTAGAACTCAAACTCAACTCAAAATCATTACTCAAGTCACTCTAACTCAAAAATATAAAAGAACAACCCCTAAACTTAAATTAAATTGTAACTCGAATTCAAACTTTTTCTGAGTTTTATTACGAAAGAACAACTCTGCAGTCTCTCAAGTGCTACTCTATCAGTGTTTCTTCAATTTATTTTAATTGAGTAAAGCTCATTATCTTAGAGCCCGTTTAGTTCCTCAATTCGAGTTTTTAATTCGAGTTGAGATGTGATTTTATGTGAGAATTTTTTACTATAGTAAAAAAATTAAATGTGATTATTTGTGAAAACTTTTTACTGTAACAAAATTTAAATTCTAAACTCGAATCAATGAAATGAATGAGACCTTAAGAAATTGATAAGTTCCTAACAACGGTATAGAGCATCTAAGATCCATAAACTTTTTGAGTTGAGAGAAACTTAGGGCTAATCTAAGAGCTAATCTCAAAATTTCTGGAGGTGAGTCGGCGTGATTGGAACCTACAATTTCACTGACTGAACTGAGAGAAAAACTAAGGGCGTCATTATCTGCCCCTTAGAAGTGACCTTAGGGTTTCATACAAAGTTGAATCGCGCCATGGTTTGCCGGAGATGGAGATGCAAGGCTGTTTGACGCGTCACCCAGAAGATTCGCGTGGAATTTTGATGGAGTCGAACGATTTGAGGGAGTTTTCACGATCTGGTGGTACATCATCCAGATATAAGATGAACGACGATGATTTGGGACTTAGAGCCGCGGATTTTGGTGCAAATCATGAAAGAACACAAACTCTAGATGGAGATCGAGCCGTGAAGGTGAACCCATGCGAAAATCTGATCTTGTCAGATTTGGGACTGTACGATTTCTGGCGCTGCTGAGGCTAGAACCAAAGAGTTGGCCGCGATTTGGACTGGGCCAGAGAAATCAGACGCGAAACCAAGCGAGATTGGCGCTGTGCTCGAAAATTCCTGTACAATTAGGATTGGGCCTTGCGATTCCGTCGCGGTTGAGGCTGATTTCGGCCGAATTTGGATCGGATCACACGATTCCGGTGTGTTTGGGGCTGATTCGGTGGAATTGAGGCTAATTACGACGAGGTTAGCACTGGGTCTTGGAATTCACGTGTTATTGGGATCAATTGTGGTTATTTGGGTGTGTACTGCCTAAAATACTCAAAAAAAAAAAAAAAAAAAAAAAAAAACCTCTAAAAAAATGTAATTTGAGTTCTAATTTTATTTAAATTCATATTTTTTTAAGTTTGAATTTTAATTTATAATTAAAATTCAAGTTCAAGTGTCCCCTTCAACTCGAGTTTATAAACTCGAACTTAAATTAATGAACAGTATTTTTTCTATTCTTAAAAATGTTATAATTTTTTCGTTTTAATCCTGATTGAGATGATTTTTTTTCTATGTATTGATAACAAAAAGACGAATAAAACTCCATCCATATACCCTATTAAAATTTTCATCACCATTAAATTTTTATTAAAATATTATCTAAATATAAATTTAAGTTTTTACTCACTCAAACACAAACTCAAAAAAAAATTATTATCTCAAATCATAACTCAAATGTACACAATCAAACACAAACTCAAGTTACAATTTCAACTCAAGTTATAACTTAAATTTAACTTAAAAATTACATTCAAGTCACATTCCAAAAGAACATACCTTTGATGATTGGGTCTTCCAATTTGGGGCTGGATATCAGAATTTCAGCGTAATTGAGGTTGGGGTAGAGATCTCCGGCAAAAATTCTGGCGAAATTAGAGCTGGTTCCACAAAAATCAGTGCAATTGGAGTGGCAATGGGAGGAAGTGGCGTGAATGGAGTGGAAATAGAGGCTTTTGCAAATGACAACCCTATAATTCATGCGATTGTTGTTCTAAAATCTGAAGTTAATAGGTTGGTTACTTTGTGTTCATCATTCCAAGGCCCATTGCTGCATTTGACGTTCCTAAATTTTCGCCAACAAAGGCCAGAATTTCAGACATTTACAAAAACAATGATTCATGGTAGAGCTCAAGTTTAGGCCGCGTTAAACGGGCTAGTCTGAAGCCAGTCACTGTTGATTGAAGCCTGACTCGATTTTAAATTTTTTAGGTTTAAGGTCAGATTAGACTGATTCTCTTTTTTTAGTTTGATCCAAACATCATATTTTTAAAAGTTTTTTTTTAAAAAAAATACTTTATAAAATTACAGGCCAGACCGATCTTAAACTTTTTAGACAGGATTGGGCTGGGCTGACCCTTTCTCTTTTAGGGTTAGGCTGGCTCGGCCTGAAATTTTTCTCGACCTAAATTTCTACCTCTAATTTATGGCCATAGTTACTTGACTTACAATTACAAAAAAGAATGGACACCAGCAATCATGAAAATAAAAGTGGAAACTACTTTTGAGAATTCAATGTGGGCAATTCGTCTAGTCTGCATCGAAAACACGAAAATGGGACGAAAATGGAGACATTCGGTTGCGAGTCTTTTGGGGCGGGGGTAATGTTAGGTTCTGAGTATTAGAGCTAGTAATTAGTAGTTAGTTAAGGAGTATAATTTACTAGAGGGTCATTAGTTAGCATTGGATTATAAGGTAATTATTAGTATTATGACAGGCTCCTAGAAGTTATTAGTTAGTTAGATAATTGATTAGTTGTTGCTATTTGTTAGTATGCTTTTAAGCATTTAGTTATCAGTTTGTTAGAAGGGTTAGTAGTATAAAAGGGAGAGGCTAATAGTCAATAGGAATTATAAATTGATTTGTGAGTTTGGGAGTAACTTTTGGGAAGAGCTAGCAGACCTCTCAAACGCCTGCCGATCTATCCTATAATTTCTTTCAATTATTTGATCAATATAATTTTACTTTTATGTTCAATTCCTCAATTCAAGTCCGGTTCTTATCATATTATTAGTATAAAAGGGGTTGGCAGAGAATTGATTTGAGGCTTGGGAAACCAAGTTGTGGGAAAGTTGCAGCCTATAGAATGCTGCTCTATCAGTGTTTCTTCATTTTATTTTGATTCAATAAAGCTTAATTTCTTAAGAAATTGATGGGTTCCTAAGAGAGATTGAGGGGCATTCATTCTCCATAGTGATGTGTATCCGTCTCTTTTTATCATGTACGAGCCACCTAATCATGTGTTTTTCTCATAAAATTAAGAATCTTTAGTCTAGCAAGACTCCCGTGTTATAAAGAACAAAGAAAAAAGGGAAAATCGATCTAAGTCCCACTAAGTTTGTTTCTTTGAATTGCAATAACAGCAATGGCATGTTATACCTATTACTAAAGGAGGTAGGAAAGTACTAAGTACAGTGACCGGTCATTTGTCTCCTTCTTTGAAAAAATTCCGGCTTGTGTTTTTACCGTTTTATCATTGATTGCTTATTTCCGCTTTGATTTTTGTTTGGGTATTTTTGTCTTTTTAACACATTTCGTATGTGTCCTTTGAAACATGTGTCTCTCTATTTCTGATGTTCTCTCTTCTACAAACATGTGTCTCACATTCTTATTTAATTTTTTGGCTTTCTTCTAAGGGTGCGTTTGGTTACAGTGACAGAATGGTAATGGGAATGGTAATGAGAATTGTAATAGAATGGAATTGGAATGCGCTGGAATCATAAACTGATTCCATTATTTGATTGGAGTTATGGAATCAACACCTGAATGAGGATTATGCTGTTTGGTTGATAACGGAATGGAATTGAAAAAATTGTAATTTGACAAAAATACCCTTGATTAATAATCCTAAATAATTTAATATTTTAATTAATTAAAATAGTAAAAACATAATTTATTTATTGAAAAAAACTTTTTATTTGAAAGATAGTAATTTAAAAACTATATTTTAATTGTAAAAAAAATAATATTTGATATTTTTATGTAATAATAAATTATCACAAGCTTAAATATGATAACTTTTGACATCTACCATTATATGTTCCGTGAAAAATATAATTTTAACCCCTGTCAATACAATTTTTATGCAATATTGTCACACTATAGTTTCTTAATAATTAATGCATACATAAATTTTTAAAAAAAATCAACATCTCATCCCTTGTAAATAATATCACTAAGTCATAACATAATATCACTTAGTCAATAAAAATAAGCATAAAATCAACATCCACTTATGCCTGCAATTTTTGCCACGCTGCGGACATTGCCCTTGGCAATCTGGTTGGCTAAAAGAAGCATGACAGACATAACACAAGTTTACTCTTGAACGATTATATATATATATATATATAATCAATTGAACTACATAGTGTATACAATTGAGTGTATACAATAACGTTTATACAATAAAATTGAGAATTCAATTATCAAATTTCTCTCCTTTTGGACTACACAAAACCGAAATTGGGTGCAACAAATTCAGATAAATAATTAAATTCAGATTTGCCCGTGTCATGAATCTCCGTACGCCAACTACATATATAATTCCAAAATATAGTCATATGCCAAGTGACGCAAGTTCCTAATTAATACAATTTAATAAAGTGCAACATAATCCTAATTACTTATAATACCAAAAGAATCGGAGGCTCCTAAATATCACCGGCAAACAAAGCTCTAGCCCACTCATCTTTTTCATCATCAGGGATACTAAAAAAGTAAGAAACTAAATCATCATCTTTTATCATCATCCAAGCTACCTTATATCGTTCCATTGCGGTAATAGTTGTGGTCCTTTGTAGCTCATCCCTAATCCGGCTATGTTTTTCGGTCATGTCTTCACCGATAGCCCGACTTAAACGTTCACTTGCCTTTTCAATAACACCAGCAAGTAAAGCAGATGATCTTTCAATGGCTTCATAAGCCTCCGAGTCCTTTGTAGTCTTCCTTTTTCTTTTTGACGACCCTTGAGATTGAGCTTGAGTTTGAGAAATAGCCAATGCTTGTGAGAAAGACATTGACTGTGCTCCATCCACAAAGGTAGTATTGTGAATGTCATTGACAAAGTCCTCGTCAATATTAATATCGTCAGCTGCTTCTTTTTCAAGTTCCTTAATTACATCAGCAGCAGCCTCGGCACCCATACCTGTTGCACGATCTTTGCCGAAAACCATACACAAGTCCTCATAGTCGGGAAAAGCCTTGGTCTTAAACGGTAATGCTTCCTTGTGACTCTGAATTTTAATACAATGAAACATTAGCATAATCCTGTCCATACCTGCTTCGAAGTTCAGTCATGCCCCAGGACCATTTAAATTATATGTTGACATGGTATGCAAGTTAATAATATTGGACGTGCATAACAACATAACAATGTCCTTAACTATAAAATTGTGACGTGCATGCATGTAATGTCCTTTACCATAAAATTGTCATATCTTAAAAGAACTAAATTTTAAAAAAAAAGTACCTTAAGATATGCTTCCCATACCGGCTTCTCCGTTGTAACCGTTTTTCTATCCGGATCCCATCCGAAACCGTTACAATTAGGCCCAGTTAGCATTTCATGCACTATTTGAAAATTAGTCTTCAAAGTTTTCATTCTAGACTCTATGTGTGACCTAGCTAGTAAGTCACATCCCGGCAACCTACTATGTAACTTTTTCTCAAGCGCATGCAGATGTCCAGCCTTGAAGTTACCTTCTGCTTTATATGTTCCCTCGTTATGTAACTCCATTAAAGCTTCAATTAAAAATGTATCCTCATCTTCATTCCAAAACCGTTTATTTTGACCTGGACCTCTGGATTTGAAAGTGTTCATCCTAACAATAACAACGAATGATGTAACAAAGAACGAGTAAACTACTTTACTAGTAACAAACATACTTACTGTTTGGAACACATAAACCATTTGCCCTACGTAGAGCATCGCGTAATACTCTACCATCAGCTACAGATCCTTCCCATCCAAGCAACACATATACAAATTCCATATCTCGTGTGCCTACTCCTAAGACGTTTGTTGCAACAGCTCCATGTCGATTACAGTATTTAGGTCTCTCTGTCATAGGCACTCTCACCCTAATATAGGTTCCATCTAGTGCACCTAGGCAATTCTATAATATATAAAAGATATAATTACTAATTACACCATGGGTGCTACCCATTTTAAACATAACACAGAAATAGGTACGTTCCTTAAACCATTTCCACCTATCATCGGTTGAGTTATCTGCAATCGGCTTAGGTCTAACGAATAACACTCCATGAAGTCGAATGATTGAATGCAATACATTGTGAAAGTACTTACTAACCATTTATCCAGATCTCATAAAATGGAAATTTATAACTCTATTTTTCTCATGGTGAGCAATGGTATGTAAAAACATAGCCACTTGCTCATCTACTTGCAAATACTTAGACGCTTTCAACCCACCCCTAGTTTCTAGCAATGTGCACAAATTAGTGAAGGCATTTCTATTCATCCTTAATTGATCTCTGCATATGACATCACTTGCGTAAGCTAGTTGATAAACATATTGCCTATGAACAAACACGTCGAGCACATAAAGTTGTCTCTGTAGTTGTATTGGTTCTATATCCTCCATCACCACTATTTCCATCAATTCAAAGAACCATTGCACTACATGCATAATATTCAACCAATGTAAAAGCAAAGCCACTATCTTCCTCTTTCTCAGACTTTCACTTTTGACTAATCCTAAGCGAGCCATTATCCTACAATAAAACAACCAAAGCGAGCCATTTAAACGCACACTCATGAGTTTAATTTAATAATAGCAATGAAGTGAACAATACATTGCTATAACAATTCCTATGGAAATACCATCAACAAGGTATGAAGTTGATATCCATATGCGAGAGGCTTCTAAATTGTAGCACCAATTATCACATTGTAGCACCAACTAACAATATGGAAAAAAGTATGCATATAAAAACAAAAGAGAAAGCGTGAATATATAAAAGCAAGGAAAGAAAGACTACCTGGAGCTTCGTAAGCCTTCTACGGATGGCCTCTTAGGATGGAGATCGAGAGGCAAGTATTTTTTCTCTTGATGAAAAGCCTAACCACCTTTCTGCAAAACCAATATTCAAAAATACACAAAACTGATATTCTGCAAAATAATCAATCCAAATTCAACCCAAAAAGACAATAACAAAATCACATTGCCGTTTTCCGAGTGGAAAGCCATCACAAATAACATGTATCACACCTCATTACAAAATTTTGAGTGATGAGGACCTTGGAGTTTTGGGGATTATGGTTTGCTAAGTAAATATGTAAAAGGCAGAAACATGTTTCGAAGCACATTCATTTTCCAAGTTTTCCTCCCTGTTTTCAGTTCCCAATCCGAAATCCACAAATCCAGAAATCGGACAGCCAAATCCGAAATGAAAATCGAACCAAAATCCAAAATCGAATCCACAAATCCAGAAATCGGAGAAAACGGCCAAATTTCAGCGAGCATGAAAACAAATAATCAACCGAGAAAAGGAAATAATCAAACAAATAATCAAAACAGCCAATATGTGAACCATTGCATTATCTCAAATTTCAGAAATCGGAGAAAACGACTCTACATAAGCAAGAAGATTCCGAAAAATCCAAAAACCAACCGAGAAAAGGAAAAGATTTCAAAAAATGAGAACGAAAATGAGAGAAGATTTCAAAAAATCAAAACAAACCCAGAACAGAGAGATCTCTAAGAACCACGAAGGAAGAAGAGGGAAGATTGTACCTGCAGTCGTTTCTCGTCGTCGGCGTCAACAGTCGATCGACCTTCCGTCCGTCAAGTGTCTGCGCTGGCCTCAATTGGAGTCGTGGTCGAGGGGAGATGCGGCTAGGACTCTTTTTCTTTTGATCGGGGACAAGGGGAGACGAAGGCCAAATTGGGTGAAAAAAATAAAATGGCTGAATGGAAAGGCCATTCAAGCCACCCCCCACTTGAATGAGGATTCACTCAAATTGAGTGAATCAGCTTTCCCACGGAAAGCCTTTCCTAGCCAAAATAAAGCAACCAAACAATGGAATTATCAAAATGATGTTTCCTTTCCATTCCATTCCTTCCGACCAAACATGCCCGTCTAAACCCAGCATAAACCCCTTACCTTCTGTGTTGCACCGTTAGAAGAGTAAAACAAGACGAGGCTTTCCTGTAAGAGCACGTAAAAGCCCAAGCCCAAAGCCCAGTCCGCTATCAATCCACTAAACGCCCACGAATTTATTTCAACTTCTTTTTTCTTCTCTTGTTTTTTTTTTTAATTGGATATAGAATAATTTCATTCACTGCAAAGCAAACTAAAATCACTGCTTGTAGTAATAGTGAGAAATTTATCGATTCTCTTTCGTGGAAAAGCAATGCAAAAAAAATTGCAATAATTAAAAAAATAGCGAAAAATCAAAAGTAAGGAAATAAAGAAAATTTCCATTAGAAATTTCGGATACACTGTAAACGGAGCTACATATTTGCACTGGGACCCAAAACAAAAGAAAGAAAATAATCCTAATAACATATCCAGATCTAAAGTTACAAAAACAAAAAAGTGCTAATTCTTTTTCTATATTATTCTCCTATTTTGAACCATTTAGGCGGCGGCCTTCTTGGGCGACTTAGCGGCTTTGGAAGCCTTCCCGCCATCTGCAGAAGCGCTGTGGGACTTCTTCGGAAGCAAAACAGGGTTGATGTTGGGAAGCACGCCGCCACTGGAAATCGTCACACTCTGCAGCAATTTCCCCAACTCATCGTCTTTCCTAACCGCCAACAATACGTGCCTGGGGTTTATTCTGTTCTTCTTGTTGCCGCGAGCGGCATTTCCGGCCAACTCCAAAACCTGCGATTTCAAATTCGCTACCTAATTGGATCATTTCCCAGGGGGAAGAAAAACGCAAACCGAAACCTAAAAACTAAAAGATTCAGATCTGGAATTTTTCAAATACCTCAGCGGCGAGATATTCAAGAACGGCGGAGAGGTAGATCGGAGCGCCGGTGCCGGTTCTCTGGGCGTAGCGGCCTTTCTTCAAGTAGCGGACGATACGGCCGACGGGGAACTGGAGACCGGCCTTGACGGACTTCGAGACGGCCTTCTTCCTCTCGCCTCGTCTGCCTCCGGCGTCCCTCCCGCTTCGTCTGCCTCCGGCGCCCGTGGTCTTTGTGGCATCCATTGATGGAGCTTTCGAGCTTTTCCGCTTTTCAGAAAGAAAAGAAGATTTGAATTGAAAGGAAGTATGTGTCAATCGCTCTGAGTTTTTCGAATATGATGTTTGGTGGGAAATTTGGGAAATGGAGAAGGCCTTTTATAGGGTGGTATGACACGCTGGCGATCCGGTTGTTTTGGTTTCAGCCAATGAGATTGCAGCATGATAAGTGAAGTTTAATGCGTACGGAGTAATTGCGAAGATGATCCGACGGACGGGGAGGCTTGACACGCTGGAAATCCGGGCCTCGTTCGCTTTAAATATTTTTTGCGTTGCCTTTTTTTTCTTTTGAGAAACCGCGGCGGTTTTCTTTTCCGAATAGCCACGTTGGCAATCTTTTGGATTTTTGTTTTTGGACGAAATTTGGATTTTTTAAGTAAATATTAGTACAAAGTAAATAAATTTAGGTAAATAACCATTATCAGAAGTAAAAATTTGTATGCCTAATAAATTTATTACTACGGCTGTTTACTCTAAATATTTTATAATATACTATTTACTTCAGTTAAAATGCTATTTAATTTTTTTTCTTTTTTTTACTTAATTTATGCTCTTTATTCAATAAAAATGTTATTTACTTTTTTCTCCATTTCTTAATTTTCAAAGAAATTTTTTTTCCCTTTTAGTAATTCTCACTTTGTCAACCTTGAATAGATAAGAAAGTTTTTTTTTCCCTTTAGTAATTCCCATGCACTTTAGGCTTCGTTCATTTCACCGATTCGAGTTTTTAGTTTTATGTTTCTACAGTAAAAAGTTCTCAAAAAATGTCACATTTAATTTTTTCTGCTACAGTGAAAACCTCTCAGAAAATGTCATATCTCAGCTCGAATTGAAAACTCGAATCCGCAAAATAAACGATGTCTAAAAGTAACGGTTTAATTGTTCTTGCTTTGTTAAATTTGGATAGAAAAACCTAAGCTCATCCGATGAGTAATTTATGTAGTTGTAAATATCATTTTTGACTAAATACGCCGAAAACTTAATGCAAGTTCTTAACTTTAAATTATGGTGGCCTCATTGGCTGCGGTGCTCAAGGGCCTTAAGTAAATTCGTTTAGAAAAATGGTAGAAGATAAGCCTACACTTAAAATTTATGTTTGTAAATAATCAATTTATTAATGTATAAAAAATAATACATCTTATTATGTTTTGAATTTATATTTTAAAATCTTAACTCATTTCTCTCTCCTCTGTTGTTCGTGGGTCTGCCGTTTTCTCTCTCTCATCATCAGCCGTTCTTTTTTCAGATCGTCGTCGTTGGAGATCACATATTACAAATTTTAAAGTTTAAAGCGATATAAGTATAATTATTATTATGGCTAAATCAGTTACTAGATTAAATTAACTTTTTTCTTTTAAAAAGGAAACTAGATTATTGATTATATTAACTTTACTAATATAATGTAAATCTAGGTTTTATCATCAGAATATAAGTTTTGTTTCTTCGTAAATTTTGGATTTACTCAGTAAATTCATAACTTTACTAATATATGATAAACATGTCTGCTCGTAAATCTAGCATTTACTGTACAGTAAATCTAAGATTTTTTGTTATTTGTAAATCATGGATTTATAGTATAAATCTAGGATTTACCATCACAACACAATTTTTATTCCTTCTTAAATTCTGAATTTACAGAGTAAATCTATGATTAAATCGAGAATTTATCATCAAAACACACATTGTGTTTATTCGTAAATCTTGAATTTAAAGTGTAAATCTAGGATTTACTGTTAATGGATTATATTAACTTTACAAATATAAGATAAACATTTTAATTATGCTCATAAATCTATGATTTACAATGTAAATTCATGATTTACCATTAGAACACAAATTGTGTTTCTCCGTAAATCTTGAATTTGTAGTATAAATATAAGATTTACCATCAAAACATAATTTATGTCCCTTCGTAATCTCATATTTACAGAGTAAATTTAGAACTTTACTAATATAAGATAAACATATTTCAGTTATGCTCGTAAATATAGAATTTATCGTCTAGGATTTACCATCAGAACACAGATTGTGTCATTCATAATCCTGAATTTCGAGTATAAATCTAAAATTTGCTAATAGAACACAATTGTTATTCCTTCGTAAATCTTGAATTTACGCGGTAAATTTAAGATTTACCATCATAACATATAGTTTGTTTATTCATAAATTCTAAATTTACAATGTAGAGAGCGAGGAGATAGAGAGAGACAGAGTAAATTTTAGGATTTAATTTTTTTTTTAATTAGGAGCATTTTTGGAATGTTAATTTAGCGTAAGCTCGGGTTTACACTCATTAAGGCTATTTACTTACTAATTATAAACCTTTTCTTACTTATTTTTATTGCAACATTTTTAATCAGGTAGTACATCCCTTAATCTCCCTTAATTTAGAGAAAAATACATGATTTACGATGTTTTTGTGCATGCCTATTATTTACATTGTAGCCTCTTATTTTATCTCTATTAATTGAATGTCAATTGTGTTATTTTTAAGTGGAATAGCATAACTAATAGCTTTTTACCACCTTGAGTGGATTTTTTTTGTATTTTTCCCCTTAATTTAAGAGGCCTTTTAAAAATTATTTGTACTTTTGAAACATATCTTTTATTTTCTAAACTGCAAGACTATTAAATGTAATTTTGTATTCAAAACTTGCTATGTTCAACAGATAATTTTGCTAATTCATTTTGTTTTTTTGGTGACAGTTGATTTTAAGTATAATCATATCTAATTTATTGTATTAATATCTTTTTCGAGGGAATTTATTTTATTAATATCATTTTCTATCACCACTTCATCATGATCCTCCTAATTCATTAAAATTTGATGTTTCGATTACTAAACTTTCACCTTATTTGGACATCTCTAAATGCTAGTTGGAAACCAGTATAGAACTCCTCTTTGGGATTCAATACAATTTTTTTATATTCTCTAGTTTTTTCCCCTTGTAAGTTTCTCGTACCTAGATTGGTATATTCAAAATTTCTTTTAGACATACACATTCTTAATTAGTCAAATAATTAAGGAATACGCATTTGTGAAATGTGATTGAGATAGCGTGTCAAGATGACGTTGAGGTCACATAGCTATACAAGGTCGAGGCCATGCATCAAGATAAGGTCGGGGTCTCACGTCAAGACGAGGTTGAGATTGCACACCAAGACAGGTTTTGATCACAAAGTATTCTCTCCATTGTTGTTTAAATAACTTAAAATAAACATTTTGCATTAAATGTAATTATTTATATAAAGTTTTCAGTTACTATGCAATTGAGGCTTGTGTTGACGGTGTTTTTTCGACAACTCGTAATTATCTCTCCAAAAATACTCGCGGTTCAATTAAAGATAAAAAACCGAAAAATAATGTAAGGAGACAGTTGTTTTTATAGTGATTCGGCAATAACTCCTTGCCTAATCCACTTGTGTATGCACTAATATCTCAGCCGATTACAAGCTTTCTCTAAATGGTATCTAACTCTTTTCTGGGTTCTTTTGGCTCTATTTATAGGCATTTACAAAACACTAAGCCTTCTCCGTTCTCAAGGAGGAAGCCATCTTCCATCCTCGATATGCGGGAAGGTAGGTGAGTTTTCATGATGACAATCTCAGGAAATGCGGCTAACCCCTCTCATCTGCCGCACGATCTACTGACTCCTGCAGTAGCCGTTGGATCGATGCGTCCTTCCCCGAGTTGACAAGACCGTTGACGGGTTTGACTCGGCGGGATGCCTCGACGCAGTGGCTCTCAGAGGTCGAGTCACTATCCTCGACGCCTCTCTCCGCGTGTGATCTCTCGACGCAGAGGGCACCTTAGCTACAGCCACTCCTTCGACGCCAGCGACCGATTCAGGACAGGGAGTCATCGGCGCCTGGCGTCGAGAGAGTGGTCGATTCCTCGACCATGGCGTAACAGCTTGATTATCCATGTGAACTCAAAAATTAATCTGTCAATGTTAATTGCCAACAGCTAAAACTACTGAAAAGTAAGTTCAATGATGGAAAAAAAAAAGAGTGGGGATCAAAGTGATATAATACTCATAATTCAAGGACAATGTTAATTATCTAAACATTTTGTTATGACCCTGTTTTTTGTTCACTTTCTAATACAAGAGTACTTCTTCAGACTTAGTTTCTAAATTGATCAATTGGAGTGTGATTGCAGACTTGACCAAACATTAAATTATCACCCATCAATTAGGCAGCTACCTCAAAATTGAAGTCTTCAGTTTGAACTCTCTCACCCTGAGTTATTTTATTTTATTTTTCTCATTTTGAGCTAGAATACATTTGGACTAGATGTCAATTTTCAACATGGATTGTTTTGCAATTTGAAGTTTTATAAAAAACAATGGATCTTCACAAATAACTTCTCAAGTAATAATATTACATGTCCACATGCAAAAACTATTAATATAAGGATTGGGAATGGAATTCAATCTCGTAATTTTAAGAATTTTGAAACCCTAGATTCAAAGTGCCTTTTTTTTTCAACCCTTGGTTTCATTAATTATTTCTAGAAATTATTGGACGTGTACGTGCACACACCTTCAGTGGAGATCACAAAATAGTGTGATCTTCTAATAAAATAATGCATAGGCAACATCTTTTGTGCATTTTATTATGAACACTGTAAACGTAAAATAAGGTCCCTAAAGTCTAGATTCTAGACGTAATTGTTCCTTAGGATGTGCCTGCATTATCCGGCGCATAAAAATCATAAACCTGATGATCGTATGGGAAAGAGCTAATGAGCTTCATTTGCATCCTCCTCAAATTAGCAGCAAACTCCACTGCTTGATTCATGGCTGCTCGAGCACCCGCCAAGGCCTCCTCAAGCTCTGTATGTGTCAAATAATAGCTGCATATTTGACCAAGGATTTGATCGTGCCTCTCCTGAAACTTTTCTGCTCTTTCTTCAGCCTGTTCTAATGCTTCATTTATGATCCTTAGTTTTTCTGTCGTGATCCGTTGTCTATGCCATCTCTTCGCATTAGGGGCGAAAAGAAAGAACGACGTTGAGAAGCCGATTATGGCAAAAAGTACACGACCAAAGTCCATGGAGATTGTGATTGTTGAGAGAGGAGGGAAAAAATTGTTTAAGGCCAGAAGAAAACGTGGGAGCAAAGCAGAAAGTTGGCACATGAAAAATACCTTCCTTTGGTTGGGGGGCGGCATTGAGCTACTTTTTGGCTGCTCTTCCTCTTCCTTGTCATTTGGGGGAAAATACATGAATTTCCTTGTCTTGTGAAATACTATTAAAATATACCTTGGACACATTTATATCATTAGTTTAGGATTCTATTACCAAAAAAAAAAAAGGAACAACAAAGAAAAAAGAAAACAAAAGAAAAGAAACCATTTCAATCCATCGGGAAAAAAATAAACTAAAGAAAATGATGAAATGTCCATGATTTGCTGCACTCTTGATGTTCTGATTCACGTTGCAGGTAAAGAATTTTGCTGACGGATCATCATTTTCAGGAAAAAATTATAGCGATCACTAATATAAAATTATGCTTTAAGAAAGTCAACTGCGCATCCGGGGAATCGAACCCCGGTCAGTACCGTGGGAGGGTACTATGATACCACTACACCAGATGCGCTTGATGCCTAGAATTTTCCAATTAATTAATTTAACTTTTTTTTTATGTTGAAGGAGAAGTGAAGAAATGTTCTTTTAATGAGGAGAAAGCTACGGAAAATAGGAAAGGAATTTGTAATTGTACGTATATATGAGCTTTCCAAATTTCCCAGGATTGTTTTGCTCAAAAAAAAAAAAAAAAAAAAAATCCCAGGAATGTTGATGTCTTCTGTCTCAAAACATAAATTGAAAGATTTGTTTTAACATCAAATCAATGATCAAGCAAATCAAGGTTATTTATTTATTTTTTTTTTTACTTATTTAAGTTGAGAAAAATCAAATTATGCAATGGCAAAGGCATCTGACGAATAGTAATCATTTCTTAGTTGCTCTTAAGGCCCGTTTAATTCACTGATTTAAATTTTTAATTCGAGTTAAGATGTATTTTTATGTGAGAATTTTTTATTGTAACAAAAAAGTTAGACGTAACTGTTTTTAAGAAATTTTTACTGTAATAAAACTCGAATAAGTAAAATGAACAAGGTCTTAGACCAAATACTTTGTGTTAAGCAACCCAACTTATGCAATGACAACAAAGGTTTCCTGACCAGTTTCCCACAGTGATTACTAGTGTACAGTACAATTAAAACCTAGCTCATTCAAAAAATTGATAATGGATCGAACTTAAACCTCATTTTTTCAACAATTTAGCTGTTATTCTACCCCTAACAGTTCTCACATCTGGACTACGGTTTCTTGGCTTTCTTTTCCCTAGCTTTCCCGATCTTTGCCCTCTTGTGCCCATTGGCTTTGGCTGCTTTGTTCGGGATTGCATTCTCTCTAAGCGCTGACGGCGAATCTCAGGATCAGCCCAGCCTTTTCCCCAATCTGAGAACCTTGAATAAGATTGGGACTTCGTCTCAGATAACTGCATATCTGCCTCAGGGTTAACATAAAAAGTTTGCTCTCCCTTTAACCGCAGAAACTCCAGACCAAGTTCTGTTGGCTCTGGGATCTTCAACTGAACATGGGTCTGCTTTAAAACAATGCATTAAGAAAAATGAGACCAGAATTGCAAGAGACTTCCCTAAACAGTAATATTGAATGTGATGGAATCAAGTAATCACAAGCAAAGCAACATTCTTCTCTTAAGGCAGAACATCAAGCTAACAGTTATTTAGTAATATTATTTTCTTTCAAATGTGAGCCTTTATTTATAACAAGGCATTTTCAGTCTTTTAGCTACAACTTTTTTTTTTTTTTTCCAAAGCACAAGACTTGGTTTTGTAGTATCGATTGTGTCAAGTAAAAGAGAATGAACATACTGACAACATGCATGTACTTGAACTAGCCAAGAGAAGGGGAAAGAAAAATTATACCTTGCCATCTCCTTCTCTGATTAACCCTTTACCTTCCATAATTCGTGCAAGACCTTGCCACCAGAGTACATCGGTTGCCGTAAATTTTTGAGACTGCGAAGGAATCACATGATGAATTGACAACAATTAAAAGCGTGACAATGAATTAAAACAGATGGCAGAATGGAGATATGAAAGGGAAAAAGAGATCTAAATACCTGCTCCCTTATTTTGCTGACAAACATCCTGAGGTTTGGCTTTTGCATGAATCTCTGTTGTGTACTAGTACCATCGTAGTATGATGTATCTATGCGAGTAATCCGTGCCTGTGGTCCAAGATATGCGCTTCGTCGGATGAAAAAGGAAAAGCATAATACATTTACAAGAAGAAAACCAAATGACCGTATCTATGAGCATTAAATACATTCAGCAGTTTTTTGAAATTTAATAATTTACATAGTTTGGCTATCTGCTTTTAGCTGCTTAAGATCAGAAAAGCATTTACAAGGCAGGTGTTTTCGTTTCCTTTTTCTTTCGTGGTGCAAAACAACAAGGAATGCAAGCAAAGCATAAAAGAATTAAAGAACACGGTATGTTTTGATATCAATAGAACTATTAATAGTATAAAGTTATCTGATAAAACGGACAACAAGGAATGCAAGCAAAGCATAAAAGAATTAAAGAACACGGTATGTTTTGATATCAATAGAACAATAGTATAAAGTTATTTGATAAAACGGCACATCTATGAGACTATGACAACAAAAATTTAGCCCCCGTTTGGTTCATTGATTCGAATTTAGTTGATTTGACTTTTTGATTTGAACTGTGTGGTTAAAAATTGTTGTTCGAATTGGCATTTGCATGTGCAGTTAAAATTTTAACCTGAATGGGGAATAAAATTCGAATTTGTTTGGTAGTGAAAAAGTAAAGAGAGTGGACATCTTTTTATTATTCAAAAATAGTTTGAATGATTGAACTTAAGGGGTAGCTAAACTTTAAGTTAGACAGTTTAACTCAGCTCAAGTGGGGAATATAATTCGGACTGCGTGCTTACCAAACAAGAATTCAAACTGTGCTCACCATTCAAACTTAGTTGAATTGAGCTAATCAAGTGAAACAAACGGGAGCTTAATCCTCCATACTATTTACCCTAAAAAGTTATTTACAAAAAAAAAAGAATATAATCATACTGCTTACATGATAGGCAGCAATAACCTGCATCAAGATATCTGCCTCCTCTTTCAAATTCTGCATTTCTGGAGGTCCATTAACACACACATCACACCTGCACAAAATGGGTTTCACTAAACGCAAAAGACGATGTTTCAACATGAAACAATGCCGACCACAACCCTTGTTTATGTAAGATACCGCAAAAAGATATCTTTGAAATTATGAGATTACAGATAGTATGCATTAACATTTTTTTAGAAGACATGAGAGAAGAATGTATCATTTGGTCTTTTGTTAGAAGGTACATCAGCCACATGAAGGTACAAACAGATAACTTCTCTTTTTACTTTTCAGATAGAACGTATTTAAGATTACACATAAAAGTGTTAAAGGCCATAAAACTAAATTTAGTATCAAAAGTGAACATAGGATAGAAAATCAAACGTACAAGAGACACTTCTCATCGGAGAATTTTTCTCCAAAGTACTCCACAAGTCTTTTAGCCCGACAGCACGAAGTATTCATCCCATACCTGCAAAGAAAGCAAAAATACTCATCCATATAAACATAATGTAGGTGTAATTTTCAGAGCAAAATAGCGTGCGACGGAAACATAAAGATGGGATAGAAATAAAGAAGACAAGAAGGAAAAGTCATTATAAAACCTGAAGCAATCCGACAACATCTTGTATGCTTGCCTTATCTGCTCCTCACTTCTTTTACTAGGCAAAAGTGATGGTACTCTTTTTAGGTTTGCAACCAGAACTGTTGAGAAAACCGTAACAGAGCTTTTGTTACATTTTATTCTGTATCAAATCTCCAGTGAAATTCAACTAAATTAGCACTAGCACCTTTCCCATGTCTAAAAACTTCACAATAGAGTAGTATTCCATGAAGCAAGATGAAAATATAGGATGAGAAAGGAGTCCAAGGAACAATCATGAACTTTCAAGTAGAATATCATATAACATGTGCATAAGTCCATAAATAAACAACGAGAAAGCATAATTGATTCAGTCTGCTAAGTTCGCACAAAAAAGATAAATCAACTTACTGCAATCTGCTAACTTTCCATCCCTTCCAG
The DNA here is from genome assembly GCF_000414095.1 of Morus notabilis. Classification (NCBI taxonomy): domain Eukaryota; kingdom Viridiplantae; phylum Streptophyta; class Magnoliopsida; order Rosales; family Moraceae; genus Morus; species Morus notabilis. The sequence continues at coordinate 78,404 of NW_010366202.1, forward strand.
CACGACCAGCTTCTTGATAGTATGCTTCCAGACTCTGTATTACAACTAAAGGTTAAAAGAAGCTCATTACAATAATAGTCTAAAACTATAAACGCCAGGGAACAAAAAATGACAAACTAAAAGTGACACAAGTGGTTGCTTAGTAACAAAAATGGCCTCAAACAATTGAAAGAAATGCTAATAATTTTTTTAGAGGGAATAGAAAAATGGTGCAACACTGATTTACCATATAGCCATAAATATAAATGCACCAGGAATTAGAGATGGACACGATAAAACATCAAAGAAAATCCAACTTAAAATGAACACCTGTGGCCAACCATAGTGGATAATCCGTCGGACATTTAACTTGTCAATCCCCATTCCAAAAGCAATTGTTGCTACAATGACCTGCACGTCAGGGTAAAGGAAAACATCAAATGAGAAACTATAATCTCTATCTCCAAATTACAGTTCGACATTAAAAGAAAAATTAAGAAATTCAAGAAGTTAAATATCATAGGTTTATTTAAAAAAAAAAAATTTTTTGATACAAAAATTTCCATTGCTTGGGCATAATAGTTGGTAAATGTCTTTGATGGTAGAAAAAGATAATCTAAAGTGTAAAGAAAGAAGACAAAGAAGAAGAGAAAGACAGATGAACAATAAAGTTTAGACTGTCTAGCATCCTTGATTAAGTCTGAAATTCATACCTCTAGCGTGTTTTCATGAAACTCCTTGTGAACGTGCCTCAGATGTTGTTTTGGCAACTGGACGAATACGCTTGTAAATTAGTTGCATCCAAATAGATGACATACTTCAAGGATAGCATAGACTATTTTGCTTCAGAAAACAGTTTTTAGAGAATACTACTAGAAAGTATGTGCTGAATCAAATTTTATACGAATTGGAAAAACAGGGCCTATCACCCACCTTGGCATGAGGACATATTTAAATTTTTTGAAACTGCTTTAAAGATCCATTCAATCCCCAGCCAATTATATTCAACCCCAGAAATGGTTATGCAGCCAACATTTCTCAAGTAAATTCAAATATGCTCCTTACCAGTCTCATAAGATGACAGACATTTGGGCATTTATGACACGAATTCTTATTCAGATATGAAATTGGTTTAGTAAGTAATGCGAAGATCGCACATTGATTGTCACAGGACATGCGTATAACACCATCCATATAATCTAAAATGCTATTATATCTAACACATACCGTTGCATTATAAGCAGCAGCCTTCACACCACACCCACAAAGAAACTTGGAAATATTCAAAGTTTCTTTTCTTGTGGGAACGTATATAATAGTTGGTCCTTGTCCCAAGTTCTGATTAAGAAATTGATGTCTATCTTCCGGTCTATTTGGTGGATCCAATGTCTCAGATGGCCCAGTGATATTCCAGTCACAATGAGGAGATTCTGCACAGAACTCGCCGAAGGCAACTGCAGAAATAGACACAGAATATTAAAAAACACAATAATATCCAACAGTGAAAGCAGATTATGAAGGTTTTTTAATAACAAAACCAAATGATATAGAAAAAAGACAAATGCTAAATTGAGAACATCAATACCATCCCAATCGTCGACGCTTCGAAAGACATCAACCTCATTTTCCAAGTACTCAACCGACATTTCTTTTCCCTTTGAAATTCTAGAACCATGTTGCTTTGTTGGATAAACTCCATCATCACTTTCAGAGTATCCCTCCTCGACATCACTCAAATCATTTTCAGAAATAGCATCTACCTCTGATATGCTATCAGATGCAGTATTTGATTCTTGTAAGAAGATCATTTGTTTCTTTTCACCAGCTTTTCTTGTTCTTGCATATATGTTTATCAATTCTTGGAAATCCTTCTTATAAGAAGATGGCGAAGATGTTCTGCTATGTTTAACCTATAATACAGAAGCAACTATGGATGTTAGTAAACAGAGATAATATTAGAGGAAATGATGAAACATCAAGACACAGCAGTGTAAAAAAAAATTGTTAAAAGCTATTAGGAAATATAATAAGCCATCTATTTGAAAATTTCAAACTCTGGAACTATACAGAGAATAAAAATACTGAAATCAGGAAAGAAAAGAAAACGGGGTACTCACTGAAAACCTCAGGTTTGGCCGAAAAAACGAGGTAACTACAACCTTTGTTTCTTGTGACATGGACAATGACTTGAGAATATCTTCTCGAACCCGTACTGTGGCAGTAGCAGTTAATGCCATCACTGGTATATCAAACTTTAGGAATTTCAAACTGCTAGCACTAAAGTTTTCTCGCAGCACAGACAATTTCCTGAAACATATGAACACATGCAACAGATATTTGTGATAAAACTTCAGGGGACAGCAAAGACAACAGTAGGTATTTCGGTATTCATGTAGCATATGAATATGAATGACAAAGACAAGGGTAGTCTCAAGAAAAATGATGTTTTAGACATTCATATTAGTATGATACCAAGTGTAACACAAATCAAACAACTGACATGGTGCTGATGTCAAGAAATACGACAGGAAAAAAAAAACTTATGGAAACTGACAAACCTGTAGTCTGGTCGAAAATCATGACCCCACTTGGAAACACAATGGACTTCATCAATTGCAAATAGTGCAATTCCACAACTTTCTGCCAACCCCTGAAGTGGTTTGATCAGTCTGTTGCACAGCAGATTAACATCTTAAGTTGAAAAAAACTTGCGCGCACACAAATCATAAAACAAAGTGTTATAGATATCTTAACTTAAAACTGTCTCAGGGCAAACATATATTATGCTATACATGCCCCTCATTGCTTTCTTTTCTACAGTACTATCAGGCTGCCCAGATCCAAGAAAGCAAGCAGAGACCCCATGTTTTGCCAGTTTTAAGCACTGATCATGCATCAGGCTTATTAGCGGCGATATCACAACCACAACCTTTCCTGTCAACAATGCCGGAATCTGGAAACACAAAGACTTCCCTGCCAAAAGGTAATTGACCATAAGGACCTGCATTCCACCAAATACAATCATACAACAACAAGGAAGCAGAAACAAAGGCAAGCAGATAATATTTACCAGAACCCGTCGCGGCAAGAACAAGACAGTCTTGGTGAGCTAACCACGCCGTCAAGGCCTCTCTCTGAAAACCTTTCAAGGACAAATAACCAAACTGCTTTTGCAATAGACAGTTCACTTTCTGTTCCCAATCTGCCCCAATGTCTAGCTCATCTGAGCAATCAACTGGAATCAAATGCGATGATCTCTCGACGCAATAATTGTCGCCCAAATAAGGTTCTTTTCTTTGTTCCACAACCCCAGTCACAACTCTATTGGCTTTATTTATGGATTGGAAATGTTCCAATATGGTAGACTGCCTCTTTTGATCCGAAGACTTGATAATTTTTGCGGGATTTGTAGAAATACTACTACTAGTTGCGGTATGATTGTTTCTACGGCATCCATTCAACATAGATTCAACTGCATCATCAACTGATGGACCCACTACTTTCACTGCCTCAACAGCATTCGAATTCTCGAACCCCATTTCAGTCAATTTTGCAATGACTTGTTTTGAAGAGATATTATTATTGCCATTCATGGTTTGAAAATGTTATCTAAACAAAGAAAAACCAAGAAGAAACGCAAGTTAAGCTAGGAACTAGGACAGCATCAAGTGAACTCAACATACCTGAAATGACATGAAAAATGAATTATAATTGAAAATAAAGTAACGAAATTTGGTAAAGTAAGTGTTCTGATTTTCTTTTCTTACCATTTCTAAACAAAACAAAAAAAGCCCTTCAATTTTTCTTCAATAATAAAACGAAAAGGTATGGAAAAAACAAATCGATTTATTCTAAAATGAAAGGGTCAGTTCAGCTGGTGAAAATTTATATAAAAGATGAAATATTTGAAACCAAAAGTGTCGATTTATTATAATGTTGTCAGATATCAGGAAGCGAGGATTAACAACTACGAGAAATAATTCTGTACTTCCAAATACTTTGAAATCCAACAATCTCCAAATGAAAAAGAAAAGAAAAGAACGGAGAACACAATCGCGAATTTACAAGGAAAAAATCCAGAAAGACAAGAACTTGGGTTAGAGAGAGATCACAAACCTAATCGTAATTGTCGAATTGCCGGAAAAAAAAATGATGTAAATCGCATTCGCCAAAAGCTCAATCCCTCGGATTTCAGCCAAAACAGCGGCAGCGCGAAACTTGAAACAAAAATGAGGGAAGTCTTCTCCTCTCTTAAGAGATGGTTTGTCAGACGTATTATTCATATTATTTTAAATAATTAAGTGTTATTATTATTTTTTATAATGGCAATTGTATATTTTTAATGTGATATAAATAATATTTTTTATTAGGTATTTCGGATTTTTTTTTCCCTCGAATAGCAGATTACCATTTACCATGGCGTCATGTTGACAGGGCCCAAATAGCCCGTTTGAGCGTGGTGAATTTTAAAATTAAGAATTTGAATTATTTGTTAATGTTTTAAATTGTTCTTAATTTTTTTTTTGAAATATCAATTTGAATCATAAATTACAGTTTAAATTTTAAACAAGAGTTTAGATTGTTAAAATAAACAGGGACATAGATATTCTATATATTATCTAAATTTGTACTTGGTTATACTAGTTTCCAAAATGTTTTTTCATTCTTTTTTTTAGTGACCCTCTTAGATTATCATACATTCAGCAATGTGAAGGAATTTTATAACACAAATCTAAACATTTTTTTTTTTTTTACTTTTCTTAGCATCAATTTAAACAAGTTGATTTTGTTGGAATATTTTTATGTGGACTTTCATAATCATAATAATCCACTCTGTAATTAATTAAATCATCTTATGGACAACTGTGTGAATGTAAATTAACTCATGCATGTACATATAATATCAGTCCATAATGAGATGAACAATTTAGGCCCCATTCATTTCGCTGATTCGAGTTTAGAATTCCAGTTTTGCTACAGTAAAAAGTTCTCAGAAACAATCACATCTAACTTTTTTACTACAGTAAAAAGTACTCATATAAAATCACTTCTCAACTCGAATCAGCAAACTAAATGAGCTATTAATTTCTAATGTGTTTGAAGCTCTTAGATTTACTATCTCTAAATATTTAATCAGCCTATTGAGCTAAATTTCTTCTTTTTCCACCTTTTTGGTTGAGGCCCAACAAGGCCCAAATGTGGCAAAACAAAAACCATGGGGGGCAATTTTTGAGCCCCCCCTGCCGTTTATGTGTGGGTGTGTGGGTTGTTGGTGTACCCGTGGGAGTTGAGAGAGGCAGAGGAGACATAAGCGTTCAAAACCCTCCAAGTCCCTTTGATTTTATCAGCTTTAACTCCGGCCAATCAAGAATGGATTCTGGCCACCATAAATGACTTCGCTCTTATGCCAAGTGGATGAGGTAACCCTAAAATTATTAATTTACTATAGGCTTCAAAATCCAATTTGATAGTTTTATTTTTGCGTTCAATGGTATTGTTGATTTAATCTAAGTATTGGGAACCCATTAATTTTTAACAAATGGTATCAGAGCCTATTATTGGATTTGAGGCTGTAGTGTTCTTAAGCTTGCTATGCATGTTCGTGCACTTCATGGGTTTTAGTTTTTATGGGTTTTTGAGTGAAATTGATATTTGAAAACTAAAGAGAATGAAATTTAGAGCAAAACCCATCTAAGAACGTCAAGATTGGACAACCAGAACTTACTTTTCCAGCGGGTCGGGTCATGGATCCGATCGGACCCGATCTGCAATGTTTCAAAGGTTAGGGATGATCAAAACGACATGTCATTTTTCCATCCATGTGAAAAATGAAATGTCGTTTGCAAAGTTCACTGTTGTCTCAATAGTGAAACGGCATGTTGTTTCCATATGCCCTAAAACGACCTGTCGTTTGCAAGGCAAATTGGGGTTGTCCTGCTAGTGAAACGACATGTCATTTCCCACATGCCTCAAAACGACATGTCGTTTCTGCGAACACAAAAAAAATCCAAAAATTTAAATCCGTATTTTAGCTCAAGGAAACGTTATTTTGAGGTTACCCACTTCGAGTATAGCTTATGGGTGATGATTTCCTTGAGTTTCGTGGGTTGATTTGGCCGGATTCGAAGTTTGAAATGGCTGGTTTTGGGTTTTAATTTTTACCCATGATTTTGAGGGTTTATGGATCAAAAGAGGGTGAAATTTAGAGAAAAACCCCTTTTGAATCGTCAAAAATGGAGTTCCGGAGGCCAAGATATGACCGGGTCGGGTTACGGGTCTGTTCGGGTCATTTTTTACCCCGATGGAGGTTAGGGACAACAAAAACGACACTGTCTTTTGATTTTGGGTCAAAAATGACATGTCGTTTGATAAGTTAAGTTTTGTGTTGTTTTGACATAAACGACGTCGTTTTTCTATATGATCAAAATGACTTGTCGTTTCTAGGGACAAAAAAAATAGTTTTGACCAAATTTTGACCAGTCCGTACGAACATATCCAAAGTCTGGTTTGACCACCGTTTTGGCCGTTGCGCTCCGTTTTTCATTTCCTACCCAATTAAATGATTTATTTTGGGTTTGGGCCATCATAAAATCATGTTTTTAATATTTTTATATTATTTATTTTATATTTTTATGGGTGGCTAATTCTTACAATTTTCAGACAAATTTTTTATGGGCATTTCGTATACAATTTGTTTGATGATTAATGCCATAAAATTTTTATTATGTTGTTATTATTATATGGCATATTTAATTGTGAGAATTCGACAATAATGAATGTTTATGTACTCGCTTGTCGTGAGTCTAAACATGTCAAATTGTCTAGGTTATTATGTTATGGAGCTCTCCCACAAAATTTAACATTTTCTTTTAAAAAAGGGCATTGGGATACACACTCCTTGCATGGATGCACATGAGCTATCAGAAAATATTTTTATTTAAATATTTATTTATTGTAATGATTTTCATATATTTTATGGGTAGTTTTAATTCTCACTATTTTGAGACCTAAAATTTTAGGACATGTTTGTTACTCCATATTATATGGTCATATTTTATTTGTTCTCCCACATAGTTTGATATTTTGGTAAATAAAATTTATGACATATAATATGGATGTTTGTTCAAATTTTGAAATACCTATTTTGTATTCAACGTTTTAATGCCTAATTATTTGTAAAGGCATACATGGTCTCTTTTGTGTTAAAGTAAGAATGCAAATTTTAATCAGAAGCTCATGTACTGTTATAAAGCTTAAGATATAAGTTTATCCATAATTTATTTATTATTGCTATCATTATTATTTGATATCTTGTTTTATGTGAGTATCATATTTTTTTATTATGCTATCCAAGTGGGATAAAATTATAAACATTTTTTTTGGTGGATTAGCATAATCACTACTCACATATTATTATCAAATAATAAATTGTGGGATTCTATAGATAAACATAATTTGTTGATTATGTTCTGAAAGTCCATACGGGTAATAGAATTATCTTATCGATAATTTTATTGCTTGGTAGAACACTTGAGTCTTGTTGGAGCTTAAGCTTGTTGTGTTTATCCATGTATTTTCTTTACATATTATTATTTGACATTTTGTATTATATGAGTATTGTCGTCATTGATTATGCAGTCCAAGTAACAGAATATTGTGAATGATTATATATGGACTAGCATAATCACTAAACTCATATTATGGTCAAATAATATATTGGAGTGTTAAGAATAAAGGTATCTATTTACCATATTGCTAAGATCTATACGTGCAATTAAATTATCCTATCGATAATTAATTGTTTGGTATGATGCTTAGACCGGTGAAGGAAGTTTGTTGGATATCATGAACCGCATAATCTTTACTACCCTATCGGTGGTGGATTGATGCATTTGGTTGTGATGTTTGATGAATTGTCCTTACCTGTGAAAGAGTTCTATTCTTGCTCCACGGACTCTAGCACACAATGATCATATTAGCTTGGATCATTGGGAAGGCTAAGTAAAGGGCAAATTGCATGATTTTGTTTTACATGCCTATTGTTCGTCGCTCCTGTTATTTTCTTTAGCCTTGAGCAATCCTTGCCTCTCCGCTATCTTGACGTTAAATGGGACAAGCCATTATATATGGTATGAATCTCTTTATGAATCTGTTAGTGGTGAAATGGACATAGCCTTGAGAGTGGATGTGTTTCCTAGCTCCACTAATGTGTTAAGAAACTCTATGATGAGTGAGAGTGTATGGATAACACCGAGACAATAGTGTCTCAATTTTAGGATGAGATAGTCGCTAAAATTAGCTTTATGGAGAACGTTATTGATAAATGCATATTTGTAAGGTCAGCGGGAGCAGTTGCATGTTTCTATTTTTCATGTCGGTGACAACTTGCTTACGCCTGATGATTCTGACCTGTTGGTTGAGATGAATAGCATGTCACCTAGTCACTTTGATTTGAGAATCTTGAAAAAGCCTCTTATGTTCTAGGCATGTAGATTCTCTATGACAAGGATAAGTGCATTTTTTTGTCATCTCAGAGAACCTATATTATTCTTATTTTGAACAGGTTCAGTATGCATTCTTGTTCTCCTAGTAAACATTGTTAGTTAAAGTGACAAACTCTCAAAGGTGTAATGCCCTTATGGTGAAGTAAGAGAGATCAGATAAAATTGTCCCCTATGCTTACATGTTTAGCAGACTGATGTATGCTTAAGTATGCACAAGTCTTATTATTGTATTTGTTGTTGACGTGCAGATTTAGTACTTGAGTAATTGTTGTTATTATTACTGAATTAACTGGGAATGAAATACCAAATAGTTGTGTATCAGCAAACCAACACTTTTGTTGTAGTTAGATCTCGTGATGCCGATTATGCAGGCAGCATAAATGATAAAATGAGGAGCTACTTCATTGAATAGTGTCAAATAGACACTCGTAGCGTCCTTGACTGTGATCCAGAGTATGTGGCGTATCGTGAGGCTATTTGTGTGATGTGATTGTGAAACCTTGTTTCAGCATTAAAAGTAGTTGACTCCATTTCTCGACCGACTGAAACTGTGTTGTGAAAGTTCCATAATAGTACATTTCTCTTAGAACACTAGGAGCATTGTTCGCTCAAGCATAATGATGGTGTGTTCTATTTTTGTAAAGAGAAATTGTAAAAGGCCTCATTGTTATTGAAAACATGCCTATAAAAAACATGTTGGCAGTTCCACTAAAGGCTTACCTATTAGGTGTTTTAAGAACACGTATCCCACTCGGGACTGTGAGGAGCGTGTAGTTGTATTAAGTTAGTAGGAGTTTATAGCTATTTATGTGTGACATGTTGTTATTGATAAGGATTGCTTATGCCTCAAATAATACATGCATATTCATGGATCTGTCACTTTATGAGTGATGTTGTGTTGACACACTTTTTAGTTGCCAAAGTGACAAGTTGAAAAGAGACCGATCTATATATTAAAGTTGTCGTCATGTTTTGATGAATCTCTAGTGCCTGATTATGTATTATGATTGTATCATGTCGATACATTATTACGCATTATTGTTTTGGGCTTGTGTTTATTATGTGAGATTCTTAGTTGATGCTTATGATGTGATGAGTGAATGTTTGTTGTATGATTGTGCCGTCTAAGTAGGAAACTGTTGGAATATTTTTATATGGACTTCTATAATCATAATAATTCATTCTATAATTAATTAAAGCATCTTATGGACAACTGTGTTAATATAAATTAACACATATATGTACGTATAATATCGATCCCTAATGGGATGAACAATTTAATTACTAATGTGCTTAAGGCTCTTGGACTCACTCTCTCTAAATATTTGGTCAGCCCAAGACCAAATTTCCTCTTCCGACCTTTTTGGTTGAGGCCCAACAAGGCCCAAATGTGGCAAAACAAAAACTGTGGGGGGCAATTTTTGAGCCCCCCCTGCCGTGTATGTGTGGGTGTGTGGGTTGTTGGTGTTCCCGTGGGAGTTGAGAGAGGCAGAGGAGAGAGAAGCATTCAAAACCCTCTAAGCCCCTTTGATTTTATCATTGAAGCTTGAACTCCGGCCGATCAAGAACGGATTCCGGCCACCATAAACGACGCCGTTCTTACGCCAAGTGGATGAGGTAACCCTAAAACCATTAATTTACTAGATACTTCAAAATCCAATTTGATAGTTTTATTTTTAGGTTCAATGATATTGTTGTTTTAATCTGAGTATTGGGAACCCATTAATTTCCAACAGATTTACTATACACTACGTCACACTACATTTTGAAATCTTTAAACAAAGAATTGCTCCATGTAGTGCATAATAAACTAACTTACTAGAATTGCCCAGTGCTATTAACGTGACAAAAAAAATCTATACCTCTTTTTATAAAGATTTCACTCTCTCTTAAAACGAAAAAAAAAAAAAAAAATTGTTCAAAATGGTATTGTAAATTTCAATCACATTGCTGAATGTTGAATATAAGAGTGTCACTTAAGAAAAGAAAAAAAATCTAAGAGCTTTGTCTGTGGTACAATCCAACACAAATTTGGACTGTATTGGCCATTTAAAAAAAATTAAATCAGAAAAGTTAAAACAAATGATACTTTAATCTGGTTTGGAAAACACATGGGATAGTTTTTAGATTTTAAAAAACTCAAAGATAAAAATTGTATTTAGGTAAAACTGAAGGGAATACTTTATTTTCAATTTCATTTGTATTCCTACATACTTTTTTTTACAATCCTCTAAACTATATTTTGTCAAAGATGACCTTCACAAATACAAATTTTTTTTTTTTTATAATTGCCCCATTGAGATAATATTTCTCAAATATGTCATTTAAGTATCTTTATGTTTCTTATATGTACCCTAATTTGTTTTATATTTGATTTTTTTCTCGAAATTCTCGCTTTGATCCTTCTTACTTTGGTTTTTTCTGTTTCTCCCAAAACTCTCCTATTTTAAATTTGTTTCCTTGAACTCCCTTTTTCTTCTATTTTATTCCTATAAAACTAAATTTTTTCCAAACACGTCCTTACTTCTTTTTTTGTTAAAAAATCCTCTTAAATATTATCTTCTTAAACGAGACATTCGTTAATTTTTTTAATTATCCCAAAAGGCAAAATGAAATAATTTTTCTCGGAAGTGTCCCTATTTAAACATGTTTTTCCTTCTCATACCCCTAAATAGTGTTTTATTGATTTGTTTTAATCTATCTGTATATATATATATATATATATATATAGATATATATATAGTACTCGATTGAAATACACATTTTGATTTAAATGTACACTTTCGTACATCTATTCTTTTTTAAATCTTTTTCGTATATATACCTCATTGAATTTTTTTTCCTTATAACATGCCTATCAAAATAACTTTCTTAATGCGCCTCCTACTTGAGTATTTTATCTTGCAGTTTTTTAAAATATTTTATTTTTCAAATGCGTCTCTTATAAATACTTATCATACTTATGTCCTTTTCTTGGATCCATAAGTAATTTTT
>NW_010366202.1:90894-96449 GCF_000414095.1 Morus notabilis
AAAAAAAAAAAAAAAAAAAAAAAAAAAAAGGGAACGATGGTAGTCAAAACTCCATTTTCTACAACTCATCATTTGGTTCTTCCTCGTCTGAAGAAGCAGAACTTCCACCACTCTTATCATAAACCTGCTTTATAACAGGATTGCAAATCGCTTCTACTTCTTTCAGCTTCTCATCATAGTCTTCCTTCTCCGCGTTTTGGTTGTCGTCCAGCCATTCAAGAGCCTCCTTCAATGCCCTCTCTATCTTCTCCTTGTCGCTCGATTTCATCTTGTCCGTGAGCTTGTCCTTGTCGTTTACCATGTTCTTCATGTTGTAAATGTAGGTCTCTAGCTTGTTCCTGGAATCAATCTTTTCCCTCAACTTCTTATCCTCTTCGGCGAATTCTTCAGCTTCTTTCACCATCTTCTCAATCTCTTCCTGGCTGAGACGCCCCTTTTCATTGGTGATGGTAATGGATTGTGACTTCTTCGCCGCCTTGTCCTCGGCTGTTACATGTAGGATGCCATCGGCATCAACCTCAAAGGTGACCTCAATCTGAGGAATTCCCCTGCATTAGAGACTTCAAGACATTTATTAGCCAACGACAACATATGATTTTAGTATCATACTTTAAGGTTAGCTATTTAAAGGCTTAGAATTTCGATTATGTAATTTCGTTGTTTTATATTAATCCTTTAGATCATCTTCAATGATAATGTCATATTCAACACAAGAAAGTAAACAAAAAAAAACAAAAACAAAAAAAAGAAGTCATATCTGATACGTCGTTCTGTTTTATGTTCCATTTGCATAATTCTATTTTAAATGGCATATCTAATTTTTTTGATTGACAAAGTTTTATGGTTTAAGCAAAGAGTCAGAAAAGCAATATTCTTAATAAACATACCTTGGAGCAGGTGGAATGCCAGAAAGATCAAATTTTCCGAGCTCGCGACAATCCTTAGTCAAGCTTCTTTCACCTTCATATACCTTGATAGAGACCGTGGTTTGCTGGTCTTGGTAAGTGGTAAATGTCTGAGACTTCTTGGTGGAAATCACAGTGTTTCTTGGAATCAATTTTGTCATGACACCGCCAACAGTTTCAATACCCAAACTCAGTGGAATAACATCGAGCAAAAGCATGCCTGCAGATCAATAAAAAACATTGTTTCAACACTCTAACTCAAATCAAGAAAGTAACTTAATAGTTGAATCAACGTCATTCTTTTTTTACCTTTGGTTTCTTCGCCACCTTCACCGCTGAGGATTCCACCCTGAACCGCAGCACCATAGGCCACGGCCTCGTCAGGGTTGACACCTTTGTTTGGTTCTTTTCCATCAAAGAAGTCCTTCCAAAGCTGTTGAACTTTGGGAATTCTAGTACTTCCTCCAACAAGCACAATCTCATGTATGTCACTCTTCTTCAGCCCTGCATCTTCCATCCGCCTTTTTCCCGGCCCCATTGTCTTCTTAAACAAGTCCATGTTCAATTCCTCAAATCTAGCCCTTGTCAATGGTTCCGAAAAATCAATACCGTCGAAGAGGGACTCGATCTCCACTCTCACTTGGTGCTGGCTGCTCAGTGCTCTCTTAGCTCTTTCACATTCCTTGCGAAGCTTCCCAAGAGCCCTATTGTCCTTGCTAATATCTTTGTTGTACTTCCTCTTGATCAACTTGATGAAGTAGTCCATCACTCTGTGGTCAAAGTCCTCCCCACCCAAATGGGTGTCCCCACTTGTAGCCAAAACCTCAAACACTCCATTGTCAATGGTCAAGATGCTAACATCAAACGTACCACCACCAAGATCAAACACCAAAATGTTCTTCTCTCCTCCTTTCTTGTCTAGACCATAGGCAATAGCCGCTGCCGTCGGCTCATTTATGATTCGAGCCACATTTAGCCCACATTTAGCCCCGCGATGGTGCCCGCATCCTTTGTTGCCTGCCTTTGCGCGTCATTAAAATACGCTATAACCAAACAGATGAAATTTCATTAAGTCCAAAAACAATCTATTGTCAATTACAAAGACTAGGCCTAAAAATAGGACAATTATTATACCTGGAACGGTAACAACGGCATCTTTAATTTTCTTGCTTAAATATTGCTCAGCCGTTTCCTTCATCTTTCCCAAGACCATAGCGCTTATCTCCTCAGGGCTAAACACTTTGGTCTCTCCTTTGACCTTAACCTGTATATAGGGCTTCCCATCTTTGTTCACTACCTTATAAGGCAAAAACTTGATGTCCCTTTGGACTTCTGGATCATCAAACCTATCCAAAAAATAAAACCAAACCACGATTTAAGTACATTACTCTCCCAAAACACAATTTCCACAAAACTAAACATCAAATAAGAAAAATTCTTAATCATTCCATATCATATCCACAAATTTTATTAAGAATTTTAGTTGTTCCCATACTTTAAAAAAAAAAAAAAAAAATATATATATATATATATATATAATTCTACCCCTATTAAATAATTAAAATATGTTGTTGTTTCTCAAATTTAATGAAAAAAAACTCACCCCACTTTATAACTATATCTCAATGCAACAAAACACCCTTTTTTTTAATTTTGTTCTTCAAAATGTTACCATTGAAAAACTTCTAATCCCTCCAATGTCTACATACAGGAATTACGAAACGGTTCAAAACTGTATCCAAAGAAATGGGACGCTTACTTTCTGCCAATGAGTCTCTTGACGTCGATAATAGTGCGGTCGGGATTGAGCGGGGCTTGGTTCTTGGCGGCCTCTCCGATGAGGCGCTCGGTGTCGGTGAAGGCAACCCAAGAAGGGGTTATCCTGTTGCCCTGATCATTGGCTATAATATCCACATGACCGTTCTTGTACACTCCCACACACGAATAAGTCGTTCCCAAATCGATTCCGATCACAGTTCCGAGCTTCGGCTGCGACTCCTCCGCCGCTATAACCAGTCCAAACATGAATTCTGAACACAAAGAAAAACAATTCTCAGAATCAAATACTAAAAACGAAGACAAGCGAAGAAACGAATTACACAAGAATGAGATGTTCCAACTTACGTGAAAGAAAGAGAAGCAGAAAAGAAAGTGCTCTTGTCTTCTTCTGCGCTTCCATTGTTTGATCTTCTTAGCTTCTTGCTCTGTATTTTGAGTTTCTCGTTTTTGCTTTGTTGATGATTTGCTGAGTTTCAAATGGCGGGGTTCAGAGAGATATTTGTAGCTGTGGGCTAAGTTCGGTGCGCAGAATTTACCAGTGTTCCGTCCAATTATTTGTGGCCACGTCAGCGTCGAAGCGAAATTTTAAAGAAGTCGGTCCGGTTATAAGTTGGCTCATTTCAGCTAGAGAGTTCTCACCAATTATGGCTGGCCATGTCAGGATTTGAGGTTGTTTGCTCTATGGGCGAACACGTAAAACATCCAATTGAGGATTGCCACGTGTGAAAAGGAATGGGTCGGACTTCTTTTTTCCCGAAGTTTCTTGATTTTTGAAGAAAAAGCACTAAAAATAAGAGTGAAGAGGCGTTCAACGGTTAAACATCGACGGCGTCGTTTTGTCTATTGCTGAGGATATTGGTTTCTTTCTTTATTTTTTTTTTAATATTCATTTTTTTAAGGAGATTTCTATTACATAGCTTAAAAGAATAAACTATTGAGTATGTCACTGTTTTGCGGAACCAACTCCTCTGTTTTCTTATATTTATCTCCTTTTGTACTCCTCTAATAATATTATGACTCGTTAATTAAAATATTACTTAAATTAAAAATTTTAAAAATTATAATGTAACTTGTTATTATTAGAGAATATAAAAAGAGAAAAAAGAATATATGAACTCAATCCCTCTTTTAATGTGATTAATAATTTTGTCCTGTATAAAGTCCTGCCGCAGAGGGATTTTTTTAAAAGAGAGATTTTTTCAAAAATAGTACTTGCGTGTTAGTTTAGACATGGAGGCCGTCTTTATTTCTACGAAATACAATACAACACGTCAACACCCATGAACTCAACGAAAGCTCAAAAATATCAACTACTACTGAATGTTTTACAAAACAATCCAATCTAAGAAAGCAAGAAAAAAAAAAGAGTTCCAAATTAAAACTCTACAAAAAGAAAATCATAGTCATGACAATACAATCTGCTTTCAATTAGTGATATAGTGAAAGAAAACATACAATCTCATAAACACACAATTTAAAAATTTAAAAAAAAAAAAAAAAATCATCATGATCTATCGGAAAGGAGCAAGAGGATTAGGACTTCTTGGTGTCTTCGAGCTCCGAAGCTCTTTACAGACATGGTCTAACATGCCCAAAAAGTCTCTCACAATCACAAATATCCTCAGCGGATTAACTTCCTCTTTGCTCACATCTCCATGGAAGTACTCAGTGATCTCCTTCACGTGTGACATTACTTTAGCTTCATCACCCTGCAACTCCTTCAGCTTCTTCTCTCCATAACTCACAAAACAATTCATGGCGGTCACAAACTTCATACTCTTCTCATCCATGCACAACTTTTCGGTTATTATTAGCCCTCGGATCTTTGCCATTCCCTCCGACAAGTTCGAGACCGAGCTTACGAGCACGTCCAAGTCGATTGCAGCCGTCTTCTTGACGTTGTAGAGCTCGGTGCTTAGGCCGGAGACGAGGTCTAGCCCCATTCTTCTGTAGTCCTCTTCCTTTTCTTCCGGCGTTCGGTTTTTGTTCTTTTGGTTGATCCTGCCCATGATGCTGTCCGCCACTCGGATTCCCTCCGAGCGGATTATCTCCTGGACGACGAAGTGGAGCAGAGTTGTCTTTCCGTCGGTGCCTTTGACGTCGGCTAGCTTGAGGAGGGCATCGAGCTTGAACGCCTGGGCGCCTCCTCGGATGGTTCCGACGTTCATACGGTTTCCTGTTTTGAGGACGGCTTCTAGTAGCTTCAAGAAGAGCCTGCTTGACCTCGGCTCCTTGCAGGCTTCCTATACCACAAAATGGAACCAAGTGAATGAAAAAGACAAGGGATGTTTGGTGCTTTTGCTCTTGGACTTTTAACGAACGAGCAAGTTTACTTTTAATATTTTAATTCGGCATATTATCTCCAAAATTTAAGATAGTGTCCCTAAAATCAATGACGATTGTTTAAATTTTAATGAAAACGCCCTCGGACACGTTACGTGAGCTCATTTGATAGAAGATACTAAAATTTCATATTACAATTGGAGCGCGTCAATTCACGTCTGCAAGGACATTTTCTTTAAAACTTGAATATCATCTATCAACTTGGGGATCCTCTATAACATTTTATCATACTTGGAGCAATATGCTACAACTAAAAGCGCAGGGACAACTAGTTAATTCAATCAAAGTTCATGAATAAAAGCGCCAAAAATTCAAAAGATTGAAGTGGATCTTGATGCAGATCTAGATATTGAAGTAAAGTTAGTGTGCTTTTATGCTTTAAAATGATTGGTTTTACCTCTAGCATTGAGAAAGAGTTTCTGAGATGAACCACTTCATCTTCAAAAGTTTCTCTGTAAAGCATGGCTTCTGCGCGTTGAAAGGCAAATGGTATGCTAAGCATTGCCTTCACAAACTTCTCTGCTGAAC
>NW_010366203.1:0-868 GCF_000414095.1 Morus notabilis
GAAGAGAGGTTCGATCTAACGGCTGATGGGCCCCGTTACGAAACAAAAAGTTGTCTTCGTTCCCGTGGCGGTTGTAGAGTACGAAGAGAGCATCGATCAGACGGATTATGGGCCCCGTTATGACACCAAAACTTTTTGCCATTCCCGAGGTAGTCGTAGATCGCGAAGAGAGCATCGATCTAACGGCGGATGGGCCCCTTTACGACACCAAAAGTTGTCGTCGTTCCCATGCCATTCGTAGATCGCGAAGAGAGCTTCTTTAATCTAACGTCTAGTGCCGGTGGTAGAGCGCGAAGAGAGCTTCGATATAACCTCTGATGGGCCGGCCCCGTTACGACACAAAAAGTTGTCGCTAAATTCATGGCGATTGTAGAGGGGGAAGAGAGCTTTGATCTGGCAGATTATGGGACCCGTTACGACATAAAAAGTTGTCGCCGTTCCCGTGCCAGTTGTAGATCGCGAAGAGAGCATCGCTCTAACGGCTGATGGGCCCCGTTACGACACCAAAATTTGTCACCCTTCCTAGGGCAGTTGTTGAGTGTGAAGAGAGCTTCGAGCTAACGGCTGATGGGCCTCATTTCAACACCAAACGTTGTCGCCATTCCAGTGGCGGTGGTAGGGCGCGAAGAGAGCTTCGATATAACGTCTGAAGGGCCGGCCCCGTTACGACACCAAAGGTTATCCCCGTTCCCGTGGCAGTTGTAGAGCACGAAGAGAGCTTCGATATGACGGATGATGGGCCCCGTTACGACACCAAAAGATGTCACCATTCCCGTGGTGATTGTAGAGCACGAACAGTGATTAGATCTATCGGTTGAAGGGCGCTGTTACACACCAAAAGTTTTGAGCGTTCCTTTGGCCAATGTTG
>NW_010366204.1:0-426 GCF_000414095.1 Morus notabilis
CCACCGCCACTCTAATGGTGACAAAGTTTGGTGTTGAAACGAGGCCCATAATCCGTCAGATGAAAGCCCACTTCACCCTCTACAACCGCCACGAAACCGTGACAATTTTTTGTGTTGTAATGGGCCCCATTAGCCGTTAGATAGAAGCTCTCTTCGCAATCTACAATGGCCAAAGGAACGCTTAAAACCATTGGTGTTTAACGATGCCCATCAACCGATAGATCTAATCTCTATTCGTGCTCTACAACCGCAACGGGAACGGCGACATCTTTTCGTGTTGTAACAGGGCCCATCATCTGTCATATCGAAGCTCTCTTCGAGCTCTACAACTGCCACAGGAACAGGGACAACCTTTGGTGTCGTAATGGGGCCGGCCCTTCAGACGTTATATCAAAGCTCTCTTCGCGCCCTACCACCGCCACTCTA
>NW_010366204.1:439-530 GCF_000414095.1 Morus notabilis
ACAGGTCCCTTCTTCTGTCATTTCGAAGCTCTCTTCGAGCTTTACAACTGCCACAGGAACAGGGACAACCTTTGGTGTCGTAATGGGGCCG
>NW_010366205.1:0-1263 GCF_000414095.1 Morus notabilis
ATAGCATAACTTTTTAGGAAAAAAAAACGTGTCCAATCTTAACCTTTTATTTTAAAAAAAATAATACACACATTTCCTATGTTAAGATTAAGAGAATCAATTTTCCCTAAGTTTAGAACAAATTACATAGAGTCAAATGCAGTAAAAGAGTTAATTTGGAAATCAATAATTTTACCTTCAAAGTAGATAAAGACAATTATGATTTTTTTCTCTTATTTATTTTTAAGATGTCGGAGTGGAAAATATACTAAAATTTTTCTTTAAAACTAAATTTTTAAAGGATCCTAAATTCTAAATTATTTCTATAATAATTATATTTTTCAAATTCTAATAAAAAAGGTGTTCTTCTTTTTTGCTCTTTTTTTTCATGATAACGAAGGCAACCAAATTAATCATGTTCAAATTCACATAATTCAAGAAATTAAAATTCAATCCTATACTGACAGCAATTTCTCTAAAGCAATTATTATTCTTTCTCAAGCAACAATAATATTAATCCAACAAGCAAAATCTACATCTGTGTCAGACTTCTAAACCTGTTGAAAATCATTAAGTGTAAGAAATTAAAAAGAACTGCACAAGCATCATCGATATCTCTATCCTATGAACAACTCATGGTATTTCAATTAAGAGCTTATTCAATGATCACCTCTCAGTCTCAAATCAAATAAAAAATCATGTAATAGTTGGCCAAACAATCACAAGCATTAAGAATAAATTAAAATACTCAGCATATATGGATTAAACATCAATTACTTAAAAATAAGATTGAGAATTTGAACATTCATAATCCGGCTACATCGTAGCCCTAGAAAAAGGAATTAGTTCATCTCTAAACAAAATAAATTCCTAAACAAAGTCTTAATCATTGGAAAGGAAAGAAAAGAACTAGTTTGGAGTTGAATTGAAGCATCTCCGTCTCTAGATTTGAGCCGTTCTTCTTCTTCGTCCCAATTCTCCTTTTCTTCTCTTGAATACTCTCTCAAAAGCCAGCCGTCATTCCACAGTCTAAAAGTTTTCTCTAATTGCCCTAGAATCATCTATTTATATGTTTCGGAGCATTAGGGTCAAAACGGGTAAGTTTTCTCGCGATTGGCCTTCAAAACGCGTAATTTCTCGCGTCGTAGCGCTGCGGCGCTGAGTTTCCAGCGCTGCGGTGCTACTGTGTCAAACGCCTGGGCACTGCGGCGCTGTAATGGGCACCTAAGCGCTGTCCATTCTGCCCAGTGCACAAATTCTGCCGGATTTCAGCGCCGTGGCGCT
>NW_010366206.1:0-836 GCF_000414095.1 Morus notabilis
ACTTTGGAATGTAATTTTAGTTGCTACCGTCTATTCACTACAACAAAAAAGGGTTATTAGCGACGATATTATTAGTAACGACATTTATCGTGTTGCTAAAATTACGGTATTAGCAATGACATGTCGTCACCAAAAAGAAATTAAATTTTTTGAACGACTTGTCGTCGCATTCACTATTTGCAACGACATGTCGTTGTATTAAATTTTAATATTTGCGACGACATATCGTCGCTAAAATTGACAAATGATTTGCGACGACATGTCATCGCTAAAGTGAATGGCGCAAAAACCAATCTGGCGCCAACAATTTTGGCCCCAATTTGTCCATTATTTGCTATTTTTTGTGACGACATAAAGAAAGTCGTCACAAAAAAATGGTTCCAGAAAATTCTGTCCAGATGGCTTTTTTACGACGACACGTCTCATCGCAAAAAAATATTCCAAAAGATTCTATCAAGGACGATTATTTTTTGCGACGACTTTCTTAATAGTGTCGTCTCAAATAATTGCGGGATTTAATTTTCCCAAAAAAAGGCGGAAACTTTGGCAGTTTCCTAAAAAGTATTAGCGACGAAATTTTAACATTGTCATCGCAAAAAAAAGAACGGGAATAT
Source organism: Morus notabilis (assembly GCF_000414095.1). Taxonomy (NCBI): domain Eukaryota; kingdom Viridiplantae; phylum Streptophyta; class Magnoliopsida; order Rosales; family Moraceae; genus Morus; species Morus notabilis. Next base: position 615 of record NW_010366206.1, read on the forward strand.
TTGTCAAGAATATTCTCTGAAATATTAATGATGTGAAGAAGAACGACGTCGTTTATCTTACAACTGCGACGACATTTTAATATTTTTTGTGACAACATATTGTCGTCGTAAAAACTGACCTGTAAAAATACGGTCGTAGATTGGTTTCCTCCATTTTTTCCGACGTCTCTCTTCGTTTTCTTCCTTCCTCTCCATCCAAAACCGTCACATACCGTCCAAAAC
>NW_010366207.1:0-885 GCF_000414095.1 Morus notabilis
GGAATAGCGGGATGGAAGGAGATCTACGCCCGGTTGGACATGAAGTTCCGCCTCCAGACGCGTCACGGCCGGATCCGATGCAGATGCAGGCCCAACTGACCACTCTAACCGAGCTGGTACGTGGGCTGATGACCGTGGTGGAACGCTTAGATGGAAGGAACTCCATGCCACCATTAGAAGATGCTCCGATGCCGCAGGGACCCGCCATGGCCGGAGATCCAAACCGCGGTGACTACCCACCTGTCCAAGAGGGAACCGGAGATAGTGAGAATTGCCGAGGGACTCCTAAGCCGCGGCCTGCACAACCGAACTCAGCCGTTTGGGGGCCGCCGGGCTCCGAGCTCCCGAGGACTGGGTACTGAGAGGTCCTAGAAACCCTGAGGTACTACCTCAGAATCCAGGTGGAAACCCGCCAGGAGACTCAGGCTCAGTGTAGGCAGGCGGCCAGGCCTGAGGCGGACCCAACGTTCAGAGGGCGGAAGCGTCAAGAGTAGCCGGCTCGGCCATTTCGACAGAGGAAGCACGCGCCATCATGGAACGTATGGCCAGCGTCGTGAGGTTGGAGAGTAAGGAGTCCGTCGGAGAAGGCGGCGGTCCAACAGATGCGAAATAAAAACTTGGAGTTTCGAAAAAATGGCTCTCGAGCTCGTAGAAGGTATTTAAAGGGACGGGCATCTTCGACCCTGACCGTCAGATGAAGATCTTAAAGATCCGATGGCCAGGGAAACCTGCCCAGATCTGACGGTGATAAAGTAGGGCGGGAAGCAGAGAGGTCGCGATCCGAGGGCCCATATCCGTTCTTTTGAAATAAAGGTCGTACGTTATCATGAGAAATTGATCGACGCGACGGTTACGTTCCCTGAAGGATATCCGACGGTCCCAGGC
>NW_010366208.1:0-1175 GCF_000414095.1 Morus notabilis
CTATTCTATTTTAGCAACTTATGAAGGAATCTAACCCTTTTCTTAAGGCTGGTATTCCTTTTATTTTCTAAAGGATAATTTACTATAAGGATCAATTTATTAGATCCTCAAAATTTTATTTTCCTTAATTGCCCTTAACATACTTATGTCTAGATTGAAAATCATTTACCCAATCTAGTAACTTATTCTCCATAATTTTCCTCATTGGACTTATTATGATATTAAGGCCCAATTCGGCCTAGAAACTTATTAACGGCATTCTAACTCTTAGGCCGCTGAAATTTAAACTCAAACAGAGTCTCTTAAATCAATGCAGGCATTGGACCCACATCAAATCCTCAAAATCCTATGGACCTATCGTGTTGGGCTCGTAGGTGCCCGTCGGGATAATTTGCTCGATAACCCACTATGTTCTTTAAAGAAAGCATTTTTCTTAAAAATTTTCTTTATGAATACTTCTGTTAAAGTGAGGTTTAACACCATAATATTTTACTGAAACCACATCTCGGGTTCATTGATCACTTTTTGTTAAAACCAACACTATGTTAGTTTTGTTTCGTTAAAACTGTGCAGTTTCTGAAATCTGCATTTTAGTGCATCTTAGAGTCAGATTTCAAAAATTTATTCTTCGTGACAATTTTTCATCTCGTCGAGCTCTTAAATTCCCGTTTTTAGAGAAAGTTGAAATTCAGCATCTAAAGGCTTCGTTTGGCTGAAAATAATGGCTGCTATTTTTTTTCTTGAAACTATTTTAGTCCAAAACTGTGCCATTTCGGAAATCTACATTTTACTACATCTTAGGATTGGATTTTAAAAATTTGTTCTTCATCAAAGTTCTTCGTCTCATCGAAAACTAAAATTGTCATTTTTATAAAAAATCAAGATTCAGCCTCTAAAGGTCTCGTTTGGCTGAACCAGTGGCTGCCAGTTTTTTTTCGAAACTGTATTGGACAGCTTGTCCGTTTTTTTGCAAAATGGTTTCAAACTTGGTTTTAGAGTTAAAATGGGGTTTTGTCACAGCCACATAAAATGTTCAAAACATAAAGGGCTACAAGTTTAAGCTTTGGAACACCTAAAAATCTTATTCTAGGGTTCTCACTTCTGTGTTCAAAGCAACCAGAAAATGTTTCCTCTAAGCAAAAATAAGCAACTTAGATTAAACATAAGCATACCAT
>NW_010366209.1:0-831 GCF_000414095.1 Morus notabilis
TGATGACAATCCAGTAGATCAAGATGTTCAAGAATTGCCAGAAATTATTAAACAACCAGTTGTACAACATGATCCTCAAGAAAATGTTGATACAACTTTAAGGAGATCTACTAGAGTAAGGAAATCAGCAATACCTAGTGATTATGTTGTGTATCTACAAGAGTCTGACTACAACATTGGAGCCGAAAATGATCCTGAAATGTTTTCACAAGCCATGGATAGCAAGGAATCAAATTTATGGTATGATGCCATGAAAGAAGAGATGAATTCTATGGCAACTAATGGAGTATGGGATCTTATTGAGTTGCCTGATGGTGTCAAAGTCATAGGATGTAAATGGGTCTATAAGACAAAGAAAGACTCATTAGGCAACATTGAAAGACATAAAGCAAGACTCGTTGCTAAAGGATTCACTCAAAAGGAAGGAATCGACTACAAGGAGACCTTTTCTCCTGTATCTAAGAAAGATTCCCTTCGTATCATTCTAGCATTAGTTGCACATTTTGACTTAGAGTTGCAACAGATGGATGTGAAAACAGCATTTCTCAATGGAGAACTAGAAGAAGAGGTTTACATGAAACAACCAGAAGGATTCTCTTCTAGTCGTGGTGAGCATTTGGTGTGCAAGCTCAAGAAATCCATATATGGATTGAAACAAGCCTCCCGTCAATGGTATTTGAAGTTTCATGATGTTATCTCTTCATTTGGATTCGTGGAGAACATCATGGATCAATATATATACCAGAAGGTCAGTGGGAGCAAGATTTGTTTCCTTATTCTAGATGTGGATGATATTTTACTTGCAACTAATGATAAGGGCTTGCTATATGA
>NW_010366210.1:0-550 GCF_000414095.1 Morus notabilis
ATTTAATTTTACTAGTTCTACTTAAGTTTAACCCTTAATTTGAGTGGTTATATGTTCCTCACGTTTTTCTTGTCGAGACCTAACTTTCTGTTTTTCAAAACGAATTTCTTTCCGGTACTGATAATTTCACACCCGGTACAGGTTCTATACTGCTTTTCTAGACTGCCGAGCACCCTGAGTCAAATTTCTCATATTCAACCCATTTCTCTTGGGTATCTCATTGGTCAATTTCTTTTTATGAAATTATCATTTTAATTGATTCAGAATTGCCCCAAACGCGTATCCTTGCGGTACTCTTTTTTAGCAGTTTCCTGCTTAAACTGACTCAGAAAAATTCTGTTTCAGGAACTTTTGCTATTTTCCTTACTTCTAATATTTCTATTCTTTTTCCAACTGGTCATTTAGTCACATACCAAATATTTCAATTTTTCATAACTTCAATATACTCGCTAAAATTTCTAACTTTGAACTAATATCTCGCTATTCATAAGTGATATTTAGGAATTTTCTTTATAAAAATATTCGTATTACAACTTTATACTTTTCGGGA
>NW_010366211.1:0-483 GCF_000414095.1 Morus notabilis
CTTATGCTTCACGTCAGTTGAAAAGCTATGAGAAGAATTACCCTACTCATGATTTGGAGCTAACTACTATTGTCTTTGCTCTCAAGATTTGGTATCACTATCTTTATGGTGAGCACTGTTAGATATATTCTGACCACAAAAGTTTGAAGTATTTACTATCACAGAAGGAATTGAATATGAGATAGCGACGATAGTTAGAATTGGTTAAGGATTATGATTGTGTTATCAATTATCATCCTGGCAAGGCTAATGTGGTGGCATATGCTCTTAGTAGGAAGTCAGCTATTGTTGGATCAAAACAACAATCTTCGTTTGCAGACTTAAGTATAATGGAAATTGAAGTGTTTTCTCAAGAAATAAAGGCTAAGCTTTCAGCTTTAGTATTGCAACCAAGTATCATTGATAGAATTAAGCAAAGTCAAGATTCAGATCCCTATTTGGTTCGTATGAAAAAGAAGGTTCAAGCTGGCAAAAAGAATGACT
>NW_010366212.1:0-218 GCF_000414095.1 Morus notabilis
CCGCCACGCCGTTCTCCAGAAGCTGGAGAATCGCCCTCACCTCTACTTTCCTCGCGGCCAAAAACAGGCTATCCCCTAGTCGGAGCACATCAAAAAGCCTAGAGTGCCCATTCTCGGCCGCCACATCATAGGGCGTCCGACGGGCGTAGTTTCTAATGTCCTTATTCGCTCCGTTTTGCAGCAAGAGCTTCACCATGTGCTCATCCCCGAGGGCGGCC
>NW_010366212.1:371-511 GCF_000414095.1 Morus notabilis
CTCCTTTCAGTATAAGAAGCCTCAACACCTCCACATGACCGTTTCGGGCTGCCAGATGAATTGGGCTGAAAGAAGAATTCTCAGATCGTTCGCAGAATGCCTTTCGGGCCAACAAAAGCTCAACAATCAAGGCCTCTTCG
>NW_010366213.1:0-933 GCF_000414095.1 Morus notabilis
GGCGGAAATTTCAAAAAAATTTCACATCTCTTTTAATTCCAAATTAAACGTAAATCACAACAAGAGATACATGGATGATATATGTTTATAGATAAAGGAATAAAATGACAATCATACCTTTAAGATGATCGGATCAAATATGGCCGCAAGGATCTTGTCTCACTATCTCACGTTCCGAGATGGAGAATTACCGTGAAACAAGACCGTTGATTTATGAACACGATCACACCACAAACCACTCGTTGATTCAAGACTATGACTCTAAGTGTTTTGGGATTAGAGAGTGGGCTCTTTTTCACAAACGTAAGGAAAACCATTTTCCTTCTAATTTTCTTACAAAATCCGGCCACCCTAGGGAGAGAATGAGAGTGAGATATTTTTTTTTCTTTTCTTAGCCTCCACTAGGGTTTTCAATAAAATCTTTTTATAAGAGGAAATTCGAAAACTTAAAACCCTAGATGGGATTTCTGAATTTTCCTTCCTCTTTTTAATCAAAATCCGAATTCCCTCTTGCCTTAGGGATTTCTGAATTTTCCTTCCCATTTATTGCCAAATCAAATCATGTTCAAATTCTATTTTGAATTTTAAATTAATCACCATTAATTTCAAAATTCAAATTCATTCCTTTTATTTTTCAATTATCAAATAAATGAAAAATAACATAATGAATTTATTTAAACACAATTGTGTAACAAAACATCAGTTTCAATTTTCCCACTTATTAGAGCTAGCCTTGAGACCGAATGGACCCATATGAACAAAGCTATGGAATTACAATACTCGATTAATTTATCCCGATAAGTTATCGACGTATTTAATTCTGACATCGTACGACTCCACTAAAGATTCGATGCCGACTAATCTCTTGATTCATATGCGCTATTTTTTCTGATGGTGTTAATAAAATTTATCACACGGTCCACAGAATAAATG
>NW_010366214.1:0-261 GCF_000414095.1 Morus notabilis
GGTTTAGGGTTTAGAGTTTAGGGTTTGGGGTTGAGGGTTTAGGGTTTGGGGTTTGGAGTTTGGTGTTTGGGGTTTTGGGTTTGGGGTTTGGGGTTTAGGGTTTGGGGTTTAGGGTTTAGGGTTTAGGGTTTAGGGCTTAGGGTTCTGGGTTCAGGGTTCAAGGCGTAGTGCTGTGGTTCAGGGTTCAGGGCTCGGGGTTCGGGGCTCGGGGATCAGGGCTCGGGGTTCGGTGTTCGGGGTTCGGGGTTCGGGGTTCGGGGT
>NW_010366215.1:0-532 GCF_000414095.1 Morus notabilis
TCGATTTTAGATAACTTGTAATAATAATATTTTCGGAGTCAACATGGAGATTTAATCTATTCTGTTCTTTTATTTTGTGAATCAAAACTGAAATTGGTGAATGAAGCATTAGGGATTCTCGACACCTTACCGTTTTCTCCAACACAAATATTTTCTCCTTTTTTATTTTATTTGCAACAAAAATCTCAAAAACTCTCATTTTTCCTTAATTCAATTTTCTCTAACGCTCTTATTCTATTAGTCTTTCTTGTTATTTTGTTATCTCTCTGTGGATACGACCGCCCTTCTATGCTACAATTGACCGCTTGTGAATATCACTTTTGGGCGTTAATCAGTAGGGATATGCTTAGATCTTGTCTTCCTTTTTCTCATTAACAAGAGTGATCAGTAGATTTTGAGCCAAAGAGGTAAGTACATATTTTCTGTATTTTTATTTTACTTTGTTTTTCTTTCTTGATTCATGTGATCTGTTTTTAGCCCCTGTTAAAAAAAATTCTTCCTTTGGTTTACGTGTGAACCTTTGGAGTCTGTG